>NW_026635809.1:0-20218 GCF_028554395.1 Pezoporus wallicus
GCAGAGCGGGCAGACCATCGCGCTGCCGGCGCAGGGCCTCATCGAGTTCCGCGATGCGCTGGCCAAGCTCATCGACGACTACGGAGGGGAGGAGGACGAGCTGGGCGGCCCCGGCGGCGGCGGCCCCGGAGGGGGGGGGCTCTACGGGGAGCTGCCCGAGGGCACGTCCATCACGGTGGACTCGAAGCGCTTCTTCTTCGACGTGGGCTGCAACAAGTACGGGGTGTTCCTGCGGGTGAGCGAGGTGAAGCCGTCCTACCGCAACGCCATCACCGTCCCCTACAAGGCTTGGGCCAAGTTCGGCGGCGCCTTCTGCCGCTACGCCGAGGAGATGCGCGACATCCAGGAGCGCCAGCGGGACAAGCTCTACGACCGCCGCGCCGGACCCCCCGGCCCCGGCAGCGGCAGCGGCGCCGGCGACGACTCGGACGGCGACGACGTGGACGACGACTGAGCCCCGGATCCCGCCGCCGGCCCCTTCCCCGACACCCTCGAATCCACACACACACCACCCCCCCCCCCCTTTCCCGGAACCGACACCCCCCCAACGCCACCGGAGAGAGGGAGAGCCCGGCCCGACTCGCGCTGCTGGTGGTGATTTGGTTGCGGGGGGGGGAGCGACCGGCTCCGAGCCCGGCCCGTGCCCATGGAGCCGCCGGGGGCACCACCGAGACCAGCCACGTGCCGGCACCGGAGCCGGGGAGGGGACGGGGGGGGGACGGGGGGCAGCGGCGGAGCCTGCGGAGCCAGAGCCGAGGCGGGGGCACACATGGACCAACGTCCGATCTCCTCTGTACCCCCCTCTGCTTTCCCCTCTTCCCCCTTCCTTTCCCCATTTATGTCCCCTTTTCCTTTCCTCTTTTTCCCCCCTTTGCTTTCCTCTTTCCCCCCTTCGCATTCCCACTCCTCCCCCTTTTCCCTTTACTTTCCCCTTCCCCCTTACTTTCCTTTTCCTTCTTTTTACTTTTTCTCCTTTTATTTTCCTCTTTTACCCTGTATTTTCCCTCTTCCTCTCCCTCATTCCTCTCTATTTCCATCTGGTTTTCCCCTTTAGCCACCCCCCCCCCCATTCCCTTCCTTTCCTCCCCTCTCTCCTCTCTTCCTTTCCGGGTTTTTGGGATGCAAACTGCTCCCCCCCACCCCCCTCCAGCTCCAGGCCCGCAGATTCCTCGGGATTGAGGATTTCCCACCGGGATCGCACAAGGGAAGCTCGACCCGGCACCAAACCTTCCCCTTCTCTCTGCTCCGGCACCAACAGCCGCCTCTTCCACCGGGATTTGAGTTTCCTCCCGCAGCACCGACCTCAGGCGGCGGCGCCGGGGGGGATCCGGACCTTTTTTTGGGGGGATTTTTGAGGCTTTTCCCCCTTCTCTTTGATCCCTTTGCTCCGGTGCTGCCCCCGCCGGGGCCCCCCCATTGCCTCGCGCATTAAAACGGAGTTTTTCCACTCTCAAATCGTCTGGTTCCCCCCCCCCCCTTATTTTTTTCCTGTTTTTTCCCTGTTTTTTTAGCTCACTCGGCCCTTCCAGCCCTGCGCTTCCCCAGCGCCTCCGGACTGAGCTGGGCTCCAGCGCTCTTCATTCCAAAGTTTCCCGCTCTCATCCCACGGCTTCTCCGTGTCGAGGACTTGAGTTTTCCTGGTTTTTATGGAGTTTTTCCCGCTGTGTTTTGGGAGCCGCCGCCGCCGCCTCCTTAATTTATTGCCGCGGATCCCGGCGGGTCCCTCTCTCCGTATTTATTGGGAAGCCCTCGTGCAGCGGGGGAAGGGGGATGTGACACCGTGTCCCCTCCTCACCCCAAAGGAGCAGCACCCGTGGGGGGGGGGGACAGACGTTGTCCGTCCATCCTCCCATCCGCGTGCCCTCCGCTGCCGCCGTCGCTCTTCCCAAGGGATTTTTAATGCGGATTTCTTCCCTTCATCCCGTTTTTAAGCCCGGTTTCCTCACTCAACACGGGAGCAATAGTCTTTTATCTCGGTGTCCCACCCGCGTCCGTACTGTATTTTGTACCCGAAGGCAGCTCTCAGTGACGTCCTGCTGGACCCCCCCCACCCCAGCTCTGCTCTTCCCGCTCCTTCCACAAGGAGATTCCTGGGGGGAAGCGTGGCTCCGCCGTGATGGACTCAGCGGCGGGCGCCGGCGCCAGACGCAGGCGGTACCTCTCCTTTCATTTTAGAAGAGGATGAGCTCTATATATATATATATAAACGATATATATATATTCCTGTATTTTGGGGCTGAATTGCAGGAATTTAGCCTTGCCTTTCGACGCCAGCCTGGCTCGAAAACCATGGGATACATGGAATAGGAGGAAAAAAAAAAAGAGGCAAGTAAAGCCAAAAGGAGAACAAAATCCACACGACGACACAAGCGGGAGCCGGGGCCGCGTCAGCGTCGGCAGCACGAAGCCTTTCTCCTGCCGGAGAAGCGCCGGCTCCATGTGGGAATCTTCCATTCACCACTGCAGGAGATGGCTGAGGAGAGAGGCAAAAGAGGCCAAAACATCCCCGAAACGATGGAATCGGGAGGAATCCAAGCGCTCTTTGGAGGCGCCGGCGGCGCGGAGGAGCCGCGGCACCAGCGAGGACTCGGGTGGCTGCTCCGGGTGGGGTGAGGGGGTTGGGGGTTTCCTTTCAGTGGGGTGAGGCCGTGGCCAGCACCCAGGATCAGCCCTGAGGTGGTGGTGGTGGTGATGATGATGGTGGTGGTGATGGTGACACATCATCAGCGCCGGGAACGCCGCGGTCCGGCTGTTCCTGTATCTATATATATGTAGATACACCTCTCCGCGCGTGTGTGTACATATATGAGGGGCTTTGGAGGGCGGGGGCGGGGGGTGGGGGAGTTTGCTTTGGATTCTGTAGAAAACAAATTCCTTTTGGGTTTGGGGGTTGGTTTTTAATCGGGGGGTGGGGTAGGGGGGGAGGGAAATGATCCCAAATCCTTGGAACTTCCAGCTGGGAGTTGCTCCGGAAGGGCCTGGTTGCGAGCGCGCTGTGGCTGTACAGAACTCACCTGTAAATCTTGTATAGCGCCCAAATCTCGCTGTATATACCCCAAAATGTGCGGAGCTCCGGGAATAGTGGGAACGCTTCAAGTCAATATTCCCCCCCCCCCCCAAAAAAAAAGGGATAAAAATGGGAATTCTCCTGCCTTGGTCCCAGCCGCTTTGGGGGTGAGGGGCACGGAATGGGCCCTCAGTGCTGGGAGAGCGGTGATTGCTCCGGGTGAGCCCTTCACCGGCTCCTCTTTGGAGCCGAACAAAAAGCTTCCAAAAATCCACGGAAAAATAGCAAAAAAACCCACAAAAGTCCCAGAAAATGCAAACGGACGGAAGCGGGAGCGAGCGCTGGTGGTACCGGAGCTGACGCCCGACGGAGCTCTTGGCTGTGCGCACCAGGACAGCATTCCCGGTGGGAGATGCCAACCGTGGCTCAAGAGGGAGAGGCTGGAGCCCCGGCGGAGCCGGTCGAGCCGGTCAGGCCCCGTGTTCCCGGCGCTGGAATGGCTCTCGTGGATCAAGCCGAGACGGGAGAGGGGAGCAGCAGCTTGGAGGTGGTGCAAGCAGTGGGGTTCTGCAGCAGAACGTGCCGGCGGGGCGATGCTGGACCACCACCGGATCCTCCGGGATCTGCCGAGAGAGCCCGAACCCGCTTCCCCCCCACCCCCACACACCCCCCCCGCAGTCCCTTGAGAAAGAAGAAAGTTTTATTCCTCTTATTTTTTTAATGAAAGAAAAACAGAAAAGCAACCATATGCACTTTAGGCAGCCCGAGGAGGGGCTGCCGGCGCCGGGGGGGGGTGGTGTCCTGTGCCCCCCCCCCCCCCCTCCTTGCTTCCCTCCCTTCCTCCCTCGTCCCTCTGCGGCCGGCGGTTGCCGAAGGCAGGGCCTGGATCCCTGGATCTTACCACTAGCGCCAGACGACGCCCGGCGTGAGGAGCTCCTCGTGCCTCTGCTCCTCTCCTCCCCCGTAGCAGATTTTTGCAGATGGAGTTTTACAAGTCTATATTTAAAGAATTGTATGTTTGTAACAAATAAAAAGTATGCGGAAAAGTGAATGGAAAAAAAAAAAAAAACAGCACCAAATCCCGGCGCTGCCCCGTCTGGATCACTGGGGGGGGGGGAGTCCCTGAAGGGGTGCCATTGGTTTGGGACTGGGTTGTGGTGGGACTTGGATGGGACTTATGTGGGTCTGGGAAGGGCCCTTGCAGCTTTAGGGGCCTTCATGGGTGGGGGGGAAGGATACAGGGGGAACCTTGGGGCTGAATTATGGAGCTTTGGGGGGCACCTGTGGGGCTCTGGGGGACCTTAGGGCCAAGGGGAGGACATGTGGGTCTCTGGGTGGAACTATGGGGCCCTGGGGAAACATGGGACCTTTGGGGGGGATCCAAAGGGCTCTAGTGGGGACCTGGGGGGCTTTCACGGGACCCCTAAGGGGCTCTGGGGAGGACCTCTGGTGGCATCTCGGGGCCTTGGGGGGGATCCTTGGGGCTTTTGGGGGACTGTCAGGGCTTGCCTGGGGACCTGTGGGGCTTTTGCGGGACTCCCCGACCTCTGCGGGGCCCTATGGGGCTGTGTGCACACACACACAGGCACCCCGAGGTCTCAGCACGGCACCAAGGGGCCGCGGGGCTCCCCCCAGGCAGCACCATGTCCCGTGGGGCGGGGGGGGAAAACACCGGCACCGCACGGAGCAACGCGGCCCCCCCGCGGGCGGCCCCCAGGCCAGGCGGGAGCAGCCCCCGGCACCCGCGTCCCGCCGGCAGCAGCTGCCGCGGGGCCCCATCGCGGCTGGAGCCGGGACTGCGCGGGGCACAGCTGGTATGGGGGGGGGGGGGGCCTGCCATGGGGCAGGTGCCGCCAGGCTCCTCCGGAAGGGAGCGGGAGCAGCTGCGAGGCCCTGAGCCGGGGGGACGCTGAGGCACCGGCCCGGCGCGGCCCTACCTGCTCCACCGCCGCCGGCCGTAACCGAGCGGGAAGCTTTGTGCCGGGCTCAGGCCCCTCACTGCGGCGGGGCCGCCCGCACCGAGGGCCCCCACGGAGCCCGACCGGGACCGGGACCGGGAGCGGCCGCAGCCCTTCCCTCAGCGCCGCACCGCGCAAACAAACAACGCGAGGGGCGGGGCCAGAGAATGGGCGGGAAAGTTTTCCCTCCTCCAATTGGCTCCCTGAGCTGTCTGTCATTCTGTCCCCGCCCCCTCGCTGGCCATTCCGCTGTTTCTATTGGATGACAGCCACGTCGCTCAGCCGCACCGGCGCGGGGCGGCCCCGCCCTCACCCCTGCGTGCCGTGTGCAAAGGAAAAAAACAGCCGTTAAACGGGCCGCGGGGCGGAGCCAGGCGAGGGGGGAGGTAAGAAGCCGGGTTGTGATTGGTGATAGCGGCGTGTTCAAACTAGCACGGGGCGCCGCGATTGGCTCGCGGGCCGCCGCGGCAGGCCGGGCTCCGTCGTCGCTCGCGGGAGGGTTATTGTCTGGCGGCTCCTGAGGCGGCTCCAGCGCGGGATCGGCACCGGGGCTCGGCGGCACCATGGTGAGGGGCGGCGGGGGTGGCTCCGCGACCGTGTCCCGAGGGGCTCCCGGGGGCGCCGGAGCCCGGTCCCCGCGGAGCCTCCCGCGGTGGTGAGGCCCTTCAGGAGGGGGCTGCGCCGCTTCCCGGCGGCTCCTTCCGCTGTCCCCGGGAGGGCGGCGGAGGGGAAGCGTCGCCGCGGGCAGCCCTCGACGCTGCTCGCGTGGTGCCGAAGTTGCTCGTGGGGCGAGGACGCGGCTGTCAGGGGGGAGCCCCGCCGAAGGGCGCCTGTCAGAGCCGCTGCCTGCGGTCCCCGCGGGTTAGGGCCCAGGCGGAGCTCGGGCTCCGGCCGGAGTTCACCGCCCTGTGTGCATGGCCCGGGGTCTGTAACCCTCGGCGCGGGGTCTGTGAGCGGTGTGCGGGCGGCAGAAGGTGAGGGGGAGCCCGCGGGGAGGTTACGCAAGCGGTGGCCGCCGATCCAGAGGTGCTTTCTGGAGGGTTTGGTCCTGTCTGGAGCGATGGGAAGAGGGGAAAAAGAGACTTGGGTTTGGCTTGGGAGAGATCCAATTGTTGCATCCAGGGGGGTTTCCCTGTGGGAATGCGCTCCCGTGGGGAGAAGGAAAGGAGACGCCGCTCCTGTGCCTGTCAGTGCTGTCCGGCACGGATGAAGAAGCAAATCCGCCTTTGACCAGCCTGAGCTCCGTGAGGAAGAGGAGGGAATGTTCACGCTGGACATAGCAGAGCCAGCGTTCCTGCAGGACCGTGCCCGGGATGGGCATGAGTTTGGGAGTTTTACCGAGCGATGCTTTCGCTGCTTTCAAAGGAACTCCGGGGGCTTCAGATCCTTTTGGACGCGTCTCTGCTGCTCTCCTGACAGCGCAAGTGCTACAGACACCCCTGCCCTGCAAGGGAGGGTTTGCTGTGCCGGCATTCCCGCTGCCGGATCTGCTTCATGTCTCCCTTGCACGTGAACTATTTCCTTGCAACTTCTTTTCCCCATGGTTGAGTTTAAAGAGCGCCTGGACGCCTGACAGCTGGAATTGCTCCTTCATAGACAGGAATAGGGACTGCGGGATCCATGCGTGGTCTAAAGCCAGGGGTTTAGATGGAGCCAGTGTGGTTTAGGGCTCTGCTCCCCCTCTCCAGTTGCTCTCCGGGGTTTCTCTGCTGCTGTTTCTTCAAGAGAGCAGATTTGGGGGTATTTTATGTGTTGCTCTCCTCATGTTAAAGGGGTCTTCCCCCCAGGGAGGGGTTTACCCCAGCGATAGATCTCCGCTGAGAGGTTTTATGACCTGAATTCTTGGCAGTGGAAGAGTTGAACATCACCACTGATGATCTGACACACACCTGGGAGGGTGAGAGTGAAAATAACACCTACAAAGGCAGCAAAGATCAATCATTAAACACACCCAGAGCACAGCTCGTACCCAGCGTGTGTCCCTCGGGGGCAGGACGAGGACAGGCTCAGCCCCATGGCACATCCCAGCACACGCGGGGGGATCTTCCCTGATTTTCCCCACTTCATTTTGCATATTTATTCAATGTAATTCCAATTATCAACACGTGGGTGTGATTGTTAATATTCAACTGAGATTATAATGAGGATAGATAGCCCAAAGGACGCTCTAATAGTGTTTTGCTGGCTCGTGAAGCTGTATTTTGCTGCTTGTCTGGGGGGTGTTGGGACGTTACACTCTGAGGATGGTCTTTCTGATTAGAACGTTGCTAGCTGGGTTTCTCTGTCCTGTTTACATGGAATCCCAGCCTGGTTGGGGTTGGGAGGAGCTTAAATCCAGCTCCAACCCCTGCCACGGGCAGGGACCCCTTCCACTAGAGCAGCTTGCTCCAAGCCCCTGTGTCCAACCTGTCCATGAGCACTGCCAGGGATGGGGCAGCCACAGCTTCTCTGGGCACTCTGTGCCAGCGCCTCAGCCCCCTCACAGGGAAGAGCTTCTGCCTAAGAGCTCATCTCAGTCTCCCCTCTGGCAGGTTCAAGCCATTCCCCTTGGCCTGTCCCTACAGGCCCTTGTCCCAAGCCCCTCTCCAGCTTTCCTGCAGCCCCTTTAGGCACTGGAGCTGCTCTCAGGTCTCCCCTTCAGGAGCCTTCTCTTCTCCAGGCTGCCCCAGCCCAGCTCTCTCAGCCTGGCTCCAGAGCAGAGCTGCTCCAGCCCTCGCAGCAGCTCCGTGGCCTCGCTCCCACAGCTCCAGGTCCCTCTGGTGCTGCTGCCCCAATGCAGGGCTCAGGGGGGGTGGTTGCACATGGATTAATTCCCGGTGTCTCTCCCCTGCAGGCTGGTGGGAAGGCGGGAAAGGACAGCGGGAAGGCCAAGGCCAAGGCGGTGTCCCGCTCGCAGAGAGCCGGCCTGCAGGTGAGGCAGCCCCAGACCTCCCTCCTTAGGGATGCTTTGGGATCGGGCTGGGACAGGAGCCCGGGGTTGCGCTCAGAGCTCCCTTTGTGGGACCCCCATGAGTGGCTCGGGTGCTGTTGAATGGGGGGTTAACAACTGGCTCGCTCCCTCCCACCCCAGTTCCCCGTGGGCCGGATCCACAGACACTTGAAGACTCGCACCACGAGCCACGGGCGAGTGGGAGCCACGGCGGCCGTGTACAGTGCTGCCATCCTCGAGTACCTCACCGCGGAGGTAGGTCCTGTTCCCCCCCCGCCACTGCCTCCTCCCTGCCGGGGCTGCTGGTTGATGCCGAGGCTCTCGCCCCTGTCTGGGCAGGTGCTGGAGCTGGCGGGGAATGCCTCCAAGGATCTCAAAGTGAAGCGGATCACTCCCCGGCACCTGCAGCTCGCCATCCGCGGGGATGAGGAGCTCGATTCCCTGATCAAAGCCACCATTGCCGGCGGAGGTGAGTGTCCCTCAGCCCTCATCTAAAGGGGGGGGGGGGGAACACACGAGCAGGGATTCCTAATTCCCGAGGCACAATAAAGGGAGGATTTGGCCTGGCTCTGATGGGAATCCTCCTCTTCTCTCCGCAGGTGTCATCCCCCACATCCACAAGTCGCTGATCGGGAAGAAGGGCCAACAGAAAACAGCGTAAAGAGGGCAGGAGGAGAAGCAGCCGCTCCCTCCCGCCGCCGCCCTGTGCCCAGGACACGAGGAATGTGGGGGGTTCATAAGGAATAGGTGAAGGCAGAGCCCAGGGACGGGCCTGCAGGAGGAGGAGGAGGAGGGAGCAGCGCTGTGGTGTGGGGTTGTTGCGGGGCAGGCGGCAGCGGGCGGTGCGGGGCTGGGGCTCAGCACCTCCGGCCTTTTATACACCTGGGACGGATAAAAGCGTTTTTTACATAAAGACAGAGCTGTGCTGTGCTGAGCAGGTGCGGGGGGGGGTCCCGGAGGAACCGGTAGCACTGACACACACACACCCCCCCCCCTCAAAACCACTGCCACCAGTCCGGGAGTGGGGCTGTGCTGCCTAATACGAGTTTTCCCGCCCCTTATGCAAATGAGTCGTATGCAAATAAGGTGGGAGGGGCGAGGCGCGTCTCGAGGCTCCCCCGGGGTCCTCCCTTCGCAGGCTCTGACCCGGTGTCCGTCAGGGTGCGGGGGTCTCCATTCCCTATCGGGGTGCGGGGGTCTCTGTTCCCCATCAGGGTGCGGGGTCTCCGTTCACCATCAGGGTGCGGGGGTCTCTGTTCCCTATCAGGGTGCGGGGGTCTCCGTTCCCCATCAGGGTGCGGGGTCTCCGTTCCCTATCCGGGTGCGGGGATCTCTGTTCCCCATCAGGGTGCGGGGGTCTCTGTTCCCTATCGGGGTGCGGGGGTCTCCGTCCCGGGTGTCACAAGATGGCGGCGGGCGGCGCTGGGCCGGGCAGGCGCCCAGCCGGTAACATGGCTGCCTCGGGCTGTTCCATGCGGCCGCACCGTGGGGGGTATCGCCGGTGGTCACCGGTTGCCGCCTGCCCCGCCGTGTCCCCGGAGGAAGCGGCCCGGCCCGGCCCGGCCCGGTCCGGTCGGTCCGCCTGGCCCTGCTCGGTGCCCCGGTGGGGCCCACGCGGCGCTTTGGCGCTCGCCATTGGCTGGGCGGGGTGGATATAATTAGAGGCGGGCGGGGGGCGTGGCGCTCAGTGGGCTCCTGGAGCCGGGGGTGTGAGGGGTGTCTGGTGCCCCCGGTGGGAGCTGTGGATGGGGCCCTCTCCAGCCTAAAGGGGGTGCGAGGGCTGAGTGGAGCCTGGCTTTGTGCTGGGGAAAGGGGGGAGCTCCCTGTGAGCTGAACAGGAGCCGGCGGGGTGCGCTTGAGGCAGGAAACCAACTGCGTGCCGAGCTGCGTCTGAAGCAGCGTGAGCTCATGGAGGGGATCCTGCCCCTCTGCTCTCGTGAGACACCCCCCCCCCTACAGCCCTGTGTGCAGTGCCGGGGTCCCCAGCATGAGGACATGGAGCTGGTGGAGCGAGTTCAGAGGAGGCCACGAGGATGCTCAGGGGCTGGAGCAGCTCCCGAATGGAGCCAGGCTGAGAACGTTGGGGCTGGAGAAGAGAAGCTGCGTGGAGACCTCAGAGCAGCTTCCAGTGTCTGAAGGGGGCTACAAGGATGCAGGAGAGGGGCTCTGCATCAGGGACTGTAGGGATGGGACAAGGGGTGATGGGTTCAGACTGAAATGGGAAGTTCAGGTTGGAGATAAGTTCTTTATGTGAGGGTGCTGAGGCACTGGAATGGGTTGCCCAGGGAGGCTGTGAATGCTCCATCCCTGGCAGTGTTCAAGGCCAGGCTGGACAGAGCCTTGGGTGCCATGGTTTAGTGTGAGGGGTCCCTGCCCATGGCAGGGGGTTGGGACTGGATGATCTCAAGGCCCTTTCCAACCCAAACCGTTCTGTGACTCCATTTTGCTGTCCCCAATCCCCCTCCACTGCCGCTGTACCCCCCCCAGACCCCAAACCTCCCATTGCCCCCCAATAACACCCCATTACCCTCCACACCCCCTCGCCCCGCCCTCCGCTCCTGGGGGCGTGTCCTTGCCTCAAGCCCCACCCCGCGGAGCCCTCCTCACCCAATGACCGCAGCGAGGTCTCCCCCGCGGGGGCCAATGGCGTGGCGCGGCGCGGCGCGATGACGCCATCGGGAGCGCGCCGCAGGGGCGGCCCCGCGGAGGCAGCGGCGGCATGTTGCAGCCGCGGTGGCCGCTCGCCGGCCTGCTCGTCCGCTGCGCCCGGCCGGGCCCCGCCGCGCCTCCCCCCGGCCCTGGCCCTGCCCCTGCCGCCCGCGGCCGGGCGCTGCTGGCGCTGCTCTGCAGCCGGGCCGGGGAAGCGGAGCGGGCGCGGAGAACCGGAGGGGGCGGAGGAGGAGGAGGAGGAGGAGGAGGAGGGGGGTGGGGGGGCTGGTGGTGGTGGTGGCTGCTCCGGGGCCGCCTCGCCTTCGCCGCCACCGGCCGGCTCATGGCCACCCTGGCCGGGGTGTTCGTGTGGGACGGGCAGCGCATCGAGGAGGAGGAGCTGCAGCGGTGCGTGTGTGTGCGTGTGTGTGTGTGTCTGTGTCGTGTCCCCCACAGCGCTTGGGGGGCTCCGCACCCCCAAACCCCCCCTGCGGGGAGCCCCATCGGGCGGGTCCGCCCCCAGCGCTGGAGGGCTCCAGAGCCCCCCGGGTTCTCCCTTTGCAGCCCAAAGCTCTCCCCCCCCCCGACATAGGGCAGGCCCCATAGGCCGAGCGGGGCGGGTGCACCTCAAGTCCGTCCCTTAAATCTATGGGGTGGTTCCCCCGCAACCCCCCCTTGTCCCCATTTCTGGGGTGCTGAGGGGGGGGTCCCCTTTGTCCTCTCCTGTCCCACCATAGGGGTTCCCTTGGGGTGCCCCTTGAGCTCCCCCTCTGTAGGATTTGGGGGGTGTCCCCCCGATGCTGGGTGCCCCCGCCACGCTTGGCAGTTGCACCCCAAACCTCTCCCTTGTGCCTGGGGGGGGGGCCAGTCCCATGGGCTCGCTCCAGGGGGCCCTTCCCGAGGCTTAATTAAACCTCGGAGCGAAGGAGCCGCGACCCTCGAGCCCTGTTTGTGCCACCGGCATCGTGTGAGGGCGATCCCAGCGCTGGGAAAGGCACCAAAGGCACCAAATACCGGCTCCTTCCCTGCGGGGCCCGGCCTGAACCCGCTGGAGTTTTCCACTGGGCTCAGCAGCGCTCGGCTTAGGCCTGGGATTAAGTAAAGCAGGGCCGGGATTATCCTGTCCCCGGTGACTCGGAGCAGGCTGGAGCCTCTGTAACCTCCTTGTGAGGATCCCTCCAGCTCCATCCGCTCCCGGAGGCTCCCAGGAGGAGGACGCTGCCCTTGGCTTATCCCTCCTCGCTCTTCCCTTTCCCCTTATCCAGCCCGGCTCCGCTCCCCTCCCCTCCCGGCAGCCGATGCCTTTTGTCCTAGGCAGGTGGGAATCCTCCATAGGGAACAGCGTCGGGAAGGGAGGAATGGGATTAGAGGATCCCCTTTCCCATCCCCTCCCTGTCCCCTCTCCTTTAGCTCCGTTTTCCCTGGCATCCCAGCTTGGGATGGGGGCATTGGGGTGTGGAGGAGCCGGAGCTGCGCTTCCAGATCGAGCAAAGGGGTTTGTGGATCCATTTGGGATCCATCCAGGAGTCTGGTGACTTCTAGGGAATGGGAATTCAGCCGGACCAGTGGGACCGGCCTCGCAGGTCACAAACTGGTGCCAATTCCTTTGGCACAGTGAGCGTGGCCCGGCGCCGGGAGCGCTGGGAATGAGCCTCTGGGTGGATCCAGCCTTTCCACTCTCATGTGTCAATGGTGTGGGAGGGGAGCTGCAGCACGGGACGGGGTTATCCCAGATCTTGGAGACCTGGATCCAGCTCCTGTGGGTGAAGATGCCGGACCTGGGCTTGGATGGTCACTGACAGGGCTCTGGGTCTCTCTGGTGCCAGCTCTGCGCAGGAGATGAAGCACATGGAGAACATTTCCAGCCTGTTCCAGGGGGACTCCCAGCGCCTGGATCCCAGAGTGGAGCAGGGGGAGCAGCCCTGGGAGATGATCATGGACAAGAAGCACTTTAAGCTCTGGCGGCGGCCGATCGAGGGCACCCACTTGTACCAGTACCGAGGTACCGCGGTGGGGATGGTCCCGTCCTGATGCCCTTGGGGGGGGGGGGGGGGGTCCGGCCTAAGAAAATCCCTTTTCCTTCTAATCCCGGGATTCAAACCTTCCTCTTCCCGCAGTGTTCGGCTCCTACACGGATGTCACCCCCCGGCAGTTCTTCAACGTGCAGGTGAGCGCCCTGGACATCAGGTTTGGGAGGAAGGGACCTTAAAGCTCCCCCAGCTCCAACCCCCCTCGCACTGGAGCAGCTTGCTCCAAGCCCCTGTGTCCAGCCTGGCCTTGGGATGGGGCAGCCGGATGCGGGATGCAGGGGTGGGGGGGTCCCTCTGGATCCCATCCCCTCTTTTGGCCCCACACACACTGGGTGCCCTCAGCTCCTCACCCCCCCCCTGCTCCGGGCTCTCTCTGCAGCTGGACACTGAGTACAGGAAGAAATGGGACTCCTTGGTCATCAAACTGGATGTGATCGAGAGGGATTTGGCCACTGGCTCCGAAGTGATCCATTGGGTCACACACTTCCCGGTGAGCAGCCCCATTCCCACCCTCCCTACCCCGGGAAGGCCCTGGGGCTCATCCCCGTGCTCTCCCTCCCCAGTACCCCATGTACTCCCGGGACTATGTGTACGTGCGGCGGTACAGCGTGGACCAGGAGAACAACCTGATGGTGCTGGTCTCACGGTACGTGTCCCGGTGCTACGTGCTGGGAGGAATTCCAGGATGGACTCGGCCAAACCTCAGGGATCTGCCTCAAAACCAGAGCGGCTTTTGGGGTGAAACCCTTGGTCTCTTGGTAGCCACTTCCAAGGCACCAGCACATCAACCCAAGCTGCTCCCATCTCCTTCCCTCCAGGGCTGTGGAGCATCCGAGTGTCCCGGAAGATCCCGAGTACGTTCGGGTCAGGACCTATGAATCCCAGATGGTGATCCGGCCCCACAAAACCTTCGATGAGGTGGGTCCTGGTGTGGGCCGGGGGGCAGAGGAGACATTCCTGCTGCTCCAAGTGGATCTGCTCCTTCTCCGGCTGCCGGTACTGAGCTGGGCTCAATGCTCCACACTGGAGAGGGGGATCAGTCCCTTCCCAAAGCCAAGGAAAGCCCCTCCATGGGGGATTGGAAGCTCCAGCTCAGTAGTTTCATCCTTATCCTGCTCCCGGGAGCCAAACGCACTGCTCGAGCCTCACAAATCCCATTGGGAAGCACTTAATGCTCCTAAACCCAGCATCAGGATTCCTCCTACGGGGAATCTGGGGCGGGGGGAATGCAGCATTCCCACTGGCTCAGGTCTGCTCCTCCTCCCCAGAACGGGTTTGATTACCTGCTGACATACAGCGACAACCCCCAGACCGTGTTCCCCCGCTACTGCCTCAGCTGGATGGTCTCCAGCGGTGAGTGAGCCCCAGGGCTGGGAATTCCAACCCCGGGCTGGGAGATTCCATCTGGAGCAAGCCAGGAGGCTCCGGCATTCCCTGTTGGGGGGGGGGGGAAGGAATAGGAGGAGATGCTTCCAATTGGGGGTGGTTTGAGTGCCTGGGGCTGCTCTTCCTCCCGCATGGGAAGGGGTCTGTGTGGGAGGATATTCCATCTCTCCCAAAGGAAAATGCAGTGGGATTCCCCTTTTATAGCCAAACGAGCTGGTTTTAACTAACTCCCAGCCCCGGGATCCAGAGTGCAGAGAGAATGGAACTGGAGTCAATGGGGGAAAAGCTCCTGGGAAGGGAGGCTCTGACCATGGGAAGTGTGAGGAATCCCGGGATGCAGCAGGGCTGTGGGATAGGGGCAGCGCTGCAGTGTGGGGAGGGAGAGATGAGGGAGAGGCAAAGGAGGGGAACAGGGAAATGGGAAGGAAGGAAAACAGGGAGGAAGGAAAAGGAAGCTGAGGGGAGGTCAGAGTGGAGCTGCAGGAGGGCTCAGCCTGGGGGGATCTCCCCTTTGGGTGGCAGCAGCCCCAGTGCCCCCATGAGCTCCCCTCCCACCAGGAATGCCGGATTTCCTGGAGAAGCTGCACACGGCGGCGCTGAAGGCCAAGAAGCTGGAGCTGGAGGTGCGGGATTACCTGGCTGCCAAGGGGCTGGAGGGCGGCGAGGGGAAGGCGCCGGCGGCCGAGCCCAAGGGCGAAGGGAGCCGCAGCCCCGCGCAGCTGGAATACGCCTGAGGAGCCCATGGGAATCGCGGCCGGAGCCAGCCCAGGGGGTGCCTGGACCGGGAATGGGGGGGGGGAACCCCCAAATCCCCCTTTATTAACACCGCCCCCCCCCCCCCCCAGCTCCTTGTGCCAGCCCTCTCCATGGAATGGTTTTGGATCTGAATTTTGTATGGATGGGGTTGGATGAGGCTTTTCCACATCAACCCATCACTGGGGGGGGCTTTCCCCTCCCAAAGACCCTCCAACCCCCTCATCTCGAACTGGGATGAGGGCTCTTGGGATGGGTTTTGTTCCCAGGGCTGATCCTGCTGGATTCCAGCCCGAGGGGGGGCTCATGTCACAGCCCCCTTCCCCAGGGATCCCGTTTCACTTCCCACCTCCAGGAACCCCACCGGGGGTTGTCCCTTTGGCAGTGTTCACGGCGTGTCCTCCCCCCGCTCCCCTTTAACCCCCCCTTAGGAACTGACCCCAAATATTCCATATAAATACGAATTCCCACCTAAAGCTGTTGGATCATGGTAAGGGGTTCGGGGGGGTGCTGTTGAGGGGGGTGTGGGGGCTGTTTGGGGGAGTTGTGGCCCTGCAATGTCCCATAGCCAATGCTGGGGGTGGCACTGGGGGGTCCCTGCAGGCTGGGGGGGAGCAATGAGTGGTTCCCCCCACAGACAAGGTGTTGCTGTATGGAAGACACAGGCAATGCCCACGGTATCACCCCCACGTCCCCCCCTCCCCGGGTCATTTGGGGACACAGGGGGGGGCCGTGCTGGTCACAAACCTTTATTGCAGCAGCAGTGGGGGGGGGGGGCTGTGACCCCCGTCCGTTTTGGGGGGTCTCCCTGAGTTTCCCACATTGCTCCCAAGCCCCCCCCCCCCCCCCAAGTGCTGGTGGTGCCCGAGGGCCGCTCTTTCCCATCCCGCTTCCCCCCATTCCCGTCTTGCTCCCCCCCATTCCTGTCCTGCTTCCCCCATTCCCACACCGCTCCCCCCCGTTCCCGTCCCTCTCCCCCCCATTCCCGCACCGCTCCCCCCGTGCCCCCCCCGCTCAGGGCCGCTCCCGCAGCCGCCGGCCCACGAGGCTCCGCAGCGTTCCCCGCTCGGACTCGTTCCTGCGGACGCGGGCGGGGGGGGCCGCGGCGGGGCCGGGACCCAGGGAGGGGCTGGAGCGCGCCCTGCTCAGCGCGGGGGGGCCCGGGGGCCGCTCCCGGCTCCGCCTCCGCCTCCCAGCCCGGCTCGGCCCGGCCGCGGAGCCACGAGTCCAGCACCCGCACGTAGGTCTCGTAGCGCCGGCGCTGCGGGGGGGGCACCGCAACGGGGTCAGCGCGGGGACAGCGGGGTCAGCGCGGGGACAGCGGGGTCACCGTGGGGACAGCGGGGTCACCATGGGGACAATGGAGCCGCCATAGCCAGAACAGGGTCACCATGGGGACAATGGTGCTGCCATAGCCAGAACAGGGTCACCGTGGGGACAATGGTGCCACCATGGCCAGAACAGGGTCACCATGGGGACAATGGTGCCAACACATCCAGAACAGGATCACCATGGGGACAATGGTGCCACCATGGCCAGAACAGGGTCACCATGGGGACAATGGTGCCATCATGGCCAGAACAGGGTCACCGTGGGCACAATGGTGCCATCATGGCCAGAACAGGGTCACCGTGGGCACAATGGTGCCACCATGGCCAGAACAGGGTCACCATGGGGACAATGGTGCCAACACATCCAGAACAGGATCACCATGGGGACAATGGTGCCACCATGGTCACAACAGGGTCACCATGGGGACAATGGTGCCAACACATCCAGAACAGGGTCACCGTGGGGACGATGGAGCCACCACGGCCAGAACAGGGTCACCGTGGGCACAATGGTGCCACCACGGCCCTGTGTCACCAAGGGCAATATCGGTGCCACCACGGCCCCGGTGCTGCCATGCCCGTAACAACCTCACCATGGCCATAACGGTGTCCCCGTGGCCCCGGTGTCCCCATGGGCGCAGCACCCCCGTACCCCGCAGCACCACCTCCGCCCCGGGCCAGGACCGGGCTGGATGCGCCCCCCCCCAGCGGCGCCGCTGCCCTCACCTCGTGCAGCAGCAGCTCCGTGTCCCGCCGGTGCTGCCGCGGGTCGGGGCCGGGCCCGTGGCGCTGCCGCTGCCGCAGCTCCCGCTCCACCCGCTCCATCCAGGCCGCGTGGCTCCGGCGCTGCTCCTCCTGCGGCGGCACCGGCTCAGGGGGGGGCTCCCCGGGGCCTCCCGTCCCCGTCCCCCCCTTTCCCGGTGCTCACCGGGGGGCTGCGGCTGAGCGCCGCGGGCAGCAGGGGCCGCGCGGGGCCGCGCTGGGACCCGACGGCGGCGGGGAACGGGGGCGCGGAGAGGAGCGCGGCCGCCAGGTTGAGGCGCTCGATCCAGGCCAGCATCTCCCGGGGCGTCCTGCGGCGGGGGGGGGGGGGGGGGGCGGGGGGGTCACCGGGGCCGCCCCCCCCCCCCCAAAACCGGGGACCCCCCCCCCCCCCAACTCACGGCGCTTGGAAGAGGAAGCGGCTCCCGTCGGCCGCGCGCAGGCGGAACACGTCGGGGCGCTTGGTGTAAGCGGGGGCGCGCTCGGCCAGAGCGTGGTG
This sequence comes from Pezoporus wallicus, assembly GCF_028554395.1. Classification (NCBI taxonomy): domain Eukaryota; kingdom Metazoa; phylum Chordata; class Aves; order Psittaciformes; family Psittacidae; genus Pezoporus; species Pezoporus wallicus. The sequence continues at coordinate 17,305 of NW_026635809.1, forward strand.
CACCCCCAGCGGCGCCTCGGGGGGCCCCCGCCCTGCGCAGCTGCAGGAGGGTCCCCTCCAGCACCGCCTCGAAGCGCTTCCAGCCGCGTCTGCCCCACGGCGCTGGGGGGCACGGGGGGGGGGGGGTTGGAGCCGGCGAGGGGAACCCCCGGATCGTGCCCCCCACACCCCAATGGAGCCGCTCGTGGCTGCTGTGACCCCCCCGAGATGGGCACCCCCAAAGCTGCCCCTGCGGACCCCAGCGGAGCCCAAAATCACCCCCCCCCTCCCCCGAATTCATTTCGGGCTGAGCCCCCAAAGCTGCCCCCCCAGTGGACCCCACATCTGGACCCCCAACCCCCCCAATCCGCCCCATGGACCCCCCCCCTCCCCACTCACTCTTTCTGCCCCCGGCCTCGGCCAGCACCTTCCTGGCCAAGCAGCCCCGGTGGGTGACGGCCGCGGCCCCCCCCGGCAGCTCCGGCCGGGATTCGCTGCTCCTGGGGCCGGGGGGGGCCTCCTCCTCCTGCCCATCCTCATCATCCCTGCGGAGGGGGGCTCAGCATCACGGGGGCCCCCCGTGTCCGTCCCCCCCCCGCTCCCCCCATAGCCCCGCACTCACAGCGCCCACGGCAGCTCCTGCCTGCGGATGGAGCCGTAGAGAGCCTGGGGGGCAGCCGGGGCTCAGGGGGGGGCTCCGGGGGCCCAGCGGTGCCCCCCCCCCGGTCCCCCCCGCACCTGGAGCTGCTGCCGGGGGAAGTCCTCCCCGTCCATCATCCCGCGCAGGTTGGCCACGAACTGGGCGCTGCTCATGGGGCGGCCGAGGCGCTGCAGGGCAGGGGGCGTGGGGGGGCTGAACCCCGCACCCCGCCGTGGGGGGCACACGCGGGGGTCCCCCCGCTCCTCACCTGCCCGTGGAGGTCGGTGTTGAGCAGCATCAGGGCACAGGTCAGGGAGTGAACCGCGTCTGGGGGGCAGCTGGGGGGGAGCCCCCGGGGGGGACGCCCGTCCCCATCAGCACCAGTGGGGGCCATTGGGGGCCCCATAGAGCTGGGAGGGGAGGGGGGAGGCTCTGGGGGTATCTGTGGGTGCTATGGGGGCTGTGGGTGCTATGGGTGTCTGTGGAAGTCTATGGGTGTCTATGGGTGTCTATGGGCGTCTATGGGTGTCTATAGGAGCTATGGGTGTCTATGAGTGCTATGGGTATCTATGGCTGCTATGCATATCTATGGGTGTCTATGGTTGCTATGGGTCTCTATGGGTGTCTTTGGTGCTGTGGGTGCCTATGGGTGTCTCTGGGTGCTATGGGTCTCTATGGGTGTCTCTATCGGTGCTATGGGTATCTCTAGGTCTCTATGGGTGTCTCTGAGTGTCTCTGGGTTTCTATCGGTCTCTATGGATGCCATGGGTGGCTATGGGTGCTATGGGTTTCTATGGGTGCTATTGGTCTCTATTGGTCTCTGTGGGTCCCTATGGGTCCCTGTGGGTCCCTGTGGGTCTCTGGGCGCTCGGGGCTCACCGGGCGAGGGGAAGGCTCCGGGGTTGCAGCTGTGGAAGCGCCGCGAGAAGTGCCCGAGGACGCGCTCCCGCTCCTGCGTCTCCCCCGACAGCGCCAGCGCCCGCAGGAAGCTCCTGGGGGGGGGGTGGCAGCGGGACCCGGCCCCCCCAGCACCCCCGGGACCCCAAACCCGCCCCAATGCACCAAAACCCGCCCCAATTCACCCCAAACCCGCCCCAATTCACCCCAAACCCGCCCCAATGCACCAAAACCCGCCCCAATTCGCCCCAAACCCCCCCCTTTTGACCCGAATCACGCCCCTTTGCTCCCCATACACGCCCCATTTTACCAAAACCCGCCCCAATTCACCCCAAACCCGCCCCAATTCACCCCAAACCCGCCCCAATTCACCCCAAACCCGCCCCAATTCGCCCCAAACCCGCCCCAATTCATCCCAAACCAGCCCCAATTCACCCCAAACCCGCCCCAATTCACCCCAAACCCTCTCAAATTCACCCCAAACCCGCCCCAATTCATTCCCCAAACCCGCCCCAATTCACCCCAAACCCGCCCCAACCCTCTCAAATTCACCCCAAACCCGCCCCAAACCCCCCCAATTCACCCCAAACCCGCCCCAATGCACCCCAAACCCGCCCCAATTCACCAAAACCCGCCCCAATTCACCCCAAACCCGCCCCAATTCACCCCAAACCCTCCCATATTCACCAAAACCCGCCCCAATTCACCCCAAACCCTCTCAAATTCACCCCAAACCCGCCCCAATTCACCCCAAATCCTCTCAAATTCACCCCAAACCCGCCCCAATTCACCCCAAACCCGCCCCAATTCACCCCAAACCCTCTCCAATTCACCCCAAACCCGCCCCAATTCACCCCAAACCCGCCCCAATTCACCCCAAACCCGCCCCAATTCACCCCAAACCCTCTCCAATTCACCCCAAACCCGCCCCAATTCACCCCAAACCCGCCCCAATTCCCCCCCCCCCCCCCCCCCCCCTCACCCCCACCCCCGTATCCCCCCTCTCTCTGTCGCTGCCCCCATCTCTGCCCCCCCAGCCCTACCAGAGCGCCAGGTCCAGCTCCTGCCCCCCGAACTGGAACCACTCGGTACTCCTGCGCCACCATCGCGCTGAACCCGTCCCTGGGGGGCTGAGCTGGAGCCGGGGCCCGGACGCGGCTCCCCCCCCGGCCCCCCCCCTTACCCCCGGCGCAGGAACGCGGCCACCTCGGACCTGCGGACGCCGTCGAGGCGGAAGAGGCGCGAAGCCGGGGGGGGGGGGGGGGGGGGGGGGGGAGGCGAGCGTGGGAGGGGGACCCCCCCGGGGGGCTCCTGCAGCGGGAGGGAGAGGTTGGGGGGGGGTGGGGTGGGGTGGGGGGGCAATGGGGATAGAGGATGGGGCAGAGCGGGGTTGGGGGG
>NW_026635810.1:0-2022 GCF_028554395.1 Pezoporus wallicus
ACCCAAAACTGCTCCCAAGTGACCCCCTAGTGACCCCCAGACCAAAAACAGTTCCCCAAGTGTCCCCCAAATGAAATCCCAGACCCACAAGTGCCCTCCAAGTGACCCCAAAGACCCAGAGCTGCCCTCCAGTCATCTCCCAGACCTACAACAGCCCCACAACTGCCCCCAGAGTGACCACTCAGACCCACAACTGACCCCCCAGACCCACAACTGCCCCCAAGTGACCCCCCAGACCCACAACTGCCCCCAAGTGACCGCCCAGACACACAACTGCCCCCAAGTGACCCCCCAGACACACACCTGCCCGCCAAGAGAGCTCGCAGACCTACCTCTGCCCCCCAAGTGTTTACCCAGTGACCCCCAGAGCCATAACTGCCCCCAAATGATCCCCTCAGCCCTAAAATTGCCCCCCTAGTGGCCTCCCGGACCCACAACTGCCTCCCAAATGACCCCCCAGTGATTCCCCAGACCCAAACCTGCCTCCCAAGTGACCCCCAAGTGACTCCCCAGACCCACACCTGCCTCCCAAGTGACCCCCAAGTGACTCCCCAGACCCACACCTGCCTCCCAAGTGACCCCCAAATGACTCCCCAGACCCACAACGTCCCCACAAGAGATCTCCCTGACCTACAACTGTTTCCCAGCTGACACCCCAGTCAGCCCCAGACCCACAACTGCCCCATGTGCTCCCCAAGTGATCCCCAACACCCACAACTGCCCCTCACTGCCCCGCTCCCATCCCGTTCCCATCCCATTCCCATCCCGCTCCCATCCCGCTCCCATCCCGCTCCCATCCTGTTCCCATCCCGTTCCCATCCCGCTCCCATCCCGTTCCCATCCCGCTCCCATCCCAGCTCCATCCCGTTCCCATCCTGCTCCCATCCCGGCTCCATCCCGTTCTCATCCCGCTCCCATCCCGTTCCCATCCCGCTCCATCCCACTCCCATCCCGCTCCCATCCCCTTCCCATCCCGCTCCCATCCCGCTCCCATCCCGCTCCCATCCCGTTCCCATCCCGTTCCCATCCCATTCCCCATCCCGCTCCCATCCCGTTCCCCTCCCGCCCATCCCGCTCCCATCCCGCTCCCCTCCCATCCCGCTCCCATCCCGCTCCCATCTCGTTCCCATCCCGCTCCATCTCGTTCCCATCCCGCTCCCATCTCGGCTCCCATCCCTTTCCCATCCCAACTCCGTCCCGTTCCCATCCCGCTCCCATCCCGTTCCCATCCCGCTCCCATCCCGCTCCCATCCCGCTCCCATCCCGCTCCCATCCCGCTCCCATCCCCCTCCCATCCCGCTCCCATCCCCCCATCCCGCTCCCATCCCGTTCCCATCCCCTTCCCATCCCGCTCCCATCCCTCCCGCTCCCATCCCGCTCCCATCCCGCTCCCATCCCGCTCCCAACCCCGCTCCCATCCCGCTCCCATCCCGGTCCCATCCCGTTCCCATCCCGCTCCCACCCCGTTCCCACCCCGCTCCCATCCCGCTCCATCCCATCCCGCTCCCATCCCGGCTCCATCCCGCTCCCATCCCGCTCCCATCCCGCTCCCATCCCGTTCCCATCCCGCTCCCATCCCCGTCCCATCCCGTTCCCATCCTGCTCCCATCCTGCTCCCACCCTGTTCCCACCCCGCTCCCATCCCGCTCCCATTCCGCTCCCATCCCGCTCCCATCCCGCTCCCAATCCCGTTCCCTTCACTCTACCACCCCGTTCCTTCCCCGCTCCCATCCCGCTCCCATCCCGCTCCCATCCCGCTCCCATCCCGCTCCCATCCCGCTCCCATCCCGCTCCCATCCCGTTCCCATCCCGCTCCCATCCCGCTCCCATCCCGCTCCCATCCCGCTCCCATCCCGCTCCCATCCCGCTCCCATCCCTCTCCCATCCCGTTCCCATCCCGGCTCAATCCCGTTCCCATCGCGCTCCCATCCCGCTCCCATCCTGCTCCCATCCCGTTCCCATCCCTCTCCCATCCCGCTCCCATCCCTCTCCCATCCCGCTCCCATCCCGTTCCCATCCCGT
>NW_026635811.1:0-2020 GCF_028554395.1 Pezoporus wallicus
TGCAAAGCTCCTTGTGTGCTGAAGAGACACAGCACTAGCTTTCCCTGCTGGTCCTTCTGCCGTGTGAGCAGATGCCACTGTTCATTCTGTGCTGTGTTGCTGCCAGCAGGGAGCAGGCTCTGGACTGATTCTATTCAAATGCTTTTCCTGTATGAGTGTTAGCAGTGAAAGCAACGATGGAGGCACCAATGTAAAGGTGATTGTGTGCTGAACAGGTCCAGCACCAGCTTTCAATCCTTGCTCTTCTGCTGTGGGAGCAGATGCCAAACGTTCGTGCTGTACTCACTGTGCTGCTGGGCAGCTGAGAGAGACCACCTGAGAATTTGGATTCAAATGGACTTTTAGGTATGAAACCGAGGAGAGACTGCAATGATGGTGACCCCGTTGCAAAGCTGCTTGTGTGCTGAAGAAGCCCAGCACTAGCTTTCCCTGCTGGTCCTTCTGCCGTGTGAGCAGATGCCACTGTTCATTCTCTGCTGACTGTGTTGCTGCGCAGCAGAGAGCAGGCTCTGGACTGATTCCATTCAAATGCTTTTCCTGTATGAGTGTTAGCAGTGAAAGCAACGATGGAGGCACCAATGTAAAGGGGATTGTGTGCTGAACAGGTCCAGCACCAGCTTTCAATCCTTGCTCTTCTGCTGTGGGAGCAGATGCCAAACGTTCGTGCTGTACTCACTGTGCTGCTGGGCAGCTGAGAGAGACCACCTGAGAATTTGGATTCAAATGGACTTTTAGGTATGAAACCGAGGAGAGACTGCAATGATGGTGACCCCGTTGCAAAGCTGCTTGTGTGCTGAAGAAGCCCAGCACTAGCTTTCCCTGCTGGTCCTTCTGCTGTGCGAGCAGAATCCACTGTTCATTCTGTGCTGACTGTGTTGCTGCGCAGCAGAGAGCAGGCTCTGGACTGATTCCATTCAAATGCTTTTCCTGTATGAAAGTGAGCAGTGAAAGCAACGATGGAGGCACCAATGTAAAGGTGATTGTGTGCTGAACAGGTCCAGCACCAGCTTTCAATCCTTGCTCTTCTGCTGTGGGAGCAGATGCCAAACGTTCGTGCTGTACTCACTGTGCTGCTGGGCAGCTGAGAGAGACCACCTGAGAATTTGGATTCAAATGGACTTTTAGGTATGAAACCGAGGAGAGACTGCAATGATGGTGACCCCGTTGCAAAGCTGCTTGTGTGCTGAAGAGACACAGCACTAGCTTTCCCTGCTGGTCCTTCTGCCGTGTGAGCAGATGCCACTGTTCATTCTGTGCTGTGTTGCTGCCAGCAGAGAGCAGGCTCTGGACTGATTCCATTCAAATGCTTTTCCTGTATGAGTGTGAGCAGTGAAAGCAACGATGGAGGCACCAATGTAAAGGTGATTGTGTGCTGAACAGGTCCAGCACCAGCTTTCAATCCTTGCTCTTCTGCTGTGGGAGCAGATGCCAAACGTTCGTGCTGTACTCACTGTGCTGCTGGGCAGCTGAGAGAGACCACCTGAGAATTTGGATTCAAATGGACTTTTAGGTATGAAACCGAGGAGAGACTGCAATGATGGTGACCCCGTTGCAAAGCTGCTTGTGTGCTGAAGAGACACAGCACTAGCTTTCCCTGCTGGTCCTTCTGCCGTGTGAGCAGATGCCACTGTTCATTCTGTGCTGTGTTGCTGCCAGCAGGGAGCAGGCTCTGGACTGATTCCATTCAAATGCTTTTCCTGTATGAGTGTTAGCAGTGAAAGCAACGATGGAGGCACCAATGTAAAGGTGATTGTGTGCTGAACAGGTCCAGCACCAGCTTTCAATCCTTGCTCTTCTGCTGTGGGAGCAGATGCCAAACGTTCGTGCTGTACTCACTGTGCTGCTGGGCAGCTGAGAGAGACCACCTGAGAATTTGGATTCAAATGGACTTTTAGGTATGAAACCGAGGAGAGACTGCAATGATGGTGACCCCGTTGCAAAGCTGCTTGTGTGCTGAAGAAGCCCAGCACTAGCTTTCCCTGCTGGTCCTTCTGCTGTGCGAGCAGAATCCACTGTTCAT
>NW_026635812.1:0-1960 GCF_028554395.1 Pezoporus wallicus
AAACTGTCACAAAGAAATAGAGGAATTTCCTGAAGCTTAGCTTCTGTTAATGTTCACTGCAATATGAAAATGATTTGCTAAAATACAGTAACACAAATGAAATAGCCCGATAGCATTGAGCATATTTGGTTCTTGTTTTATTCAAAAGATTAAAATATGGTATCACTTGATTTTGAATCTTTAAAGTTAAATCTTCTTGCAAACAAAGTGGCCACTGATATCTTCTAGATTTTGCAAAGGTGATCCTACCTGCAATTAATTTAGTCTGTGGTTAGTAAGACAGGTAACTCTGCGTATAAGTTTTGTTTTCTTTGTATGAACTGTAAAGTAATTTTCCTAGTTTCCATTTCCAAGTGATGATTTTCATACCTGTTAATTCCTAATTTCCTATTCAGTATTATTCCAATTCTTAGCTGCCATCATTCCTGTTGGGATCTTTATCCTGAATAATTCTAGTCCCTACTTACGTCCATTGCTACTAGCTATAATTATCTGCCAATGCTCATGTAACATGTCTATGGATGTAACAGATCCAATGGCTCTTGATCCTTGCACAGTTTGTATGCTTTTGTATGCTTCAAACTAGATATTAATCATTGGAATTTCATACACTACGTCCTGATAACAAGCAGATGAAGGTTTATGATTTCTGTTCTATGTGCAAGGGCCATGCTCTGTTCAACTTTGCAACTCTCTAAATTAGTCATTAGTGGCAGTGTTTGGTCAGTAGTGATAAATTCTTTCACTGGATCTCTGGATATAATTCTGTGAAATGGAGTTTCTGGTATTATCACCGAATGATGAATCAAAGTGAACAATCATACTTTACATTTCTTACTAAAATCCAGTTATTTCTCAGAGGTATATTATTCCTGTGATACAGAGCAGACAGTTTGAATAAACATGGAAATGATCTATAAAAAGATAGAACTACATATTTGATAAAACCTGAGCGGAAGATTGTAAACTCCTTGGTCAGACGAGATGGAAAATCTTATTAGTGAGCAGATGCTTATTGGATACAGTTTATAGAGTTAGAGCTTTATTTATTTATCTAGCTCTGAACATTGTTTAACCATTCACACCAAAACTATGGATTGCAGAAATAGGATATAAGAAGGCCTCTGTCCATTGCTGGAAAATGGCATAAAGGTCATTAAGCTCCTAACTTTACATTGCATAATAGAACTGAAAACCTGCCTGGGTCTCTATGCCATTAAGAATAAACATTTTCAGAAGAAATGCTCAGAACTGAACTGATGCAGAGATGCATGCATACAGATATGTATAACTGCCTATATTCATGTGTGTCAACATGTATACAAGGACATGCACTTTATATATGTAAGGAAGGGAAATGAGTGAAATCAGTGGATGCTGATAATCCCTGTTGTATGCTATCAACCTCTCTGTACAATAATCTGTATCAGGGAATAGACTACAGGCTTTTGTTGGGTCTTCTTTTACTTATACCTTAATTGCATCTTTTATTAAATATGATTCCATTTTAGCTTACATACTAGGCTACCAATGACCATGGCAAATACAGTAAACTCCCTTAAAATTTATAGTAGTAAAAGGCCAGGATTAAACTCACTTAACTTTAACCTCCTAAAAGTTAGCTATCCAGACAAAGCTACCCCCCTTGTTGAGTTATAGTTAATGAAAAGGAACAGATAACACTAGAAGACAACTGTTAAACCTCCTGTTTTTACAGGCACCAAAGATCCTTGTGATAAACTATATCTTGATGAAAACAACAATTTTCCACTGCCTAGACAACTACCATAACCTAAATGCCTGAACTTCAAGTAGGTACAAGATAATTTGGGTTATTTACTTTTTTCCCTAGTATTCTGAAGCTGGAAGAGATCCTTACCCAGGGTCTACTGATATGAGGGGAAAAGTCTGAATTAATATAAATGTACTTGAATTAAGCTCCATGCATTGCAATATTGCA
>NW_026635813.1:0-19964 GCF_028554395.1 Pezoporus wallicus
AGTTTAACACAGTCCAGCCTAATTTAACCCTGTCCAGACCAGTTTAACCCAGTGCAGCTCAGTTAGATCCAGCCCAGCCCAGTTTGGTTCACTCCAGCACAGTTTAACCCAGTCCAGCCAAGTTTAATCCAGTCTGGCTCAATTTAACCCAGTCCAGCCCATTTTAGCCCTGTCCAGACCAGTTTAACCCAGTCCAGAACAGTTCAATCCAGTCCAGCTATATTTAACACTGTCCAGCCATATTTAATACACTCCAGCTCAGTATAATCCAGAACAGCACAGTTTGATCCAGGACAGCCCAGTTTAGTTCACTCCAGCCCAGTTTAACCCAGTCCACCCCTGTTTAATCCAGTCCAACCATATTTAATACACTCCAGTTCAGTATAATCCAGACCAACCCAGTTTAACCTAGTCCAAGCATATTTAATACACTCCGGCTCAGTATAATCCAGATCAACCCAGTTTAACCCAGTCCAGCACAGTTTAATCCAGTCTAGCACAGTTTGATTCAGCCCAGCCCAGTTTAACCCAGTCCAGATCAGTTTAATCCAGTCCAGCCCAGTTGAATCCAGGCCAGCTAAATTTAATCAAACCCAGCCTGGTTTAACACAGTCAAGCACAGATTAACCCAGTCCAGTCACGTTTAACTGAGTCCAGCTCAGTTTAATCCAGTCCAGCCCAGGTTAATCCCATCCAGCTAAATTTAACCCAGCCAAGGCCAGTTTAGCCCAGTCCAGTCACGTTTAACACAGTTCAGCCCAGTTTAATCCAGTCCGGCTCAATTTAACCCAGTTTAACCCAGTCCAGAACAGTTCAATCCAGCCCAGACCAGTTTAACCCAATCCAGCCATATTTAATACACTCCAGCTCAGTATAATCCAGACCAGCACAGTTTAACTTAGTCCAGCCCTGTTTAACCCAGTCCAGCCATATTTAAGACACTCCAGCTCAGTATAATCCAGACCAGCACAGTTAACTCTGTCCAGCACAGTTTAACACAGTCCAGAACAGTTCAATTCAGCCCAACCCGGTTTAATCCAGTCCAACCATATTTAATACACTTCAGCTCAGTATAACCTAGTCCAGCTCAGTTTAACCCACTCCAGCTCAGTTTGATCAAGCCCAGCCCAGTTTAACCCAGTCCAGCTCAGTTTGATCCAGCCCAGCCCAGTTCAGTTCCCTCTAGCACAGTTTAACCCTGTCCAGCCCAGTTTAACCCAGTCCAGCCCAGCCCAGTTCAATCCACCCAACCCAGTTTGGTTCACTCCAGCACAGTTTAACCCTGTCCAGCACAGTTTAACCCTGTCCAGTCCAGATTCACCCAATCCAGCTCAGTTTAACCCAGTCCAGCTAAGTTTAATCAAGCCCAGCCCAGTTTAACACATTCCAGCCCAGTTTAATCCTGTCCAGCTCAGCTCAATCCAGCCCAGCCCAGTTTAGCCCAGTCCAGCACAGTTTAACACAGTCCAGCCTCATTTAACCTTGTCCAGACCAGTTTATCCCAGTGCAGCTCAGTTTGATCCAGCCCAGCCCAGTTTAGTTCACTCCAGCACAGTTTAACCCTGTCCAGCCCAGTTTACTCCACTCGTCCACCCCCATTTAATCCAGTCCAGCCCAGTTTAACCGAGTCCAGCCCAGATTAGTCCAGTCCAGCCATATTTAATACACTCCAGCTGAGTATAATGCAGTCCAGACCAGTTTCACCTAGTCCAGACCAGTTCAACCTGGTCCAACTCAGTTTAGTCCAGTCCAGCTCAGTTTAACCCTGCCCAGCTCAGTTTAATCCAGTCCAGCCCAGTTTAATCCAGTCCAGCTAAATTTCATCCAGTCCTGCTTACTTTAACCCAGCCCAGCCCAGTTTAATCTAGTCCGGCTCAGTTTAACCCAGTCCAGCCCAATTTAATCCAGTCCAGCTCAGTTTAACCCAGTCCAGCCCAGTTTAATATAGTATTAGGGTTTAGACTAGTCTGCCTTAGATTACTCTAGCCTATCCTAGCTCTGCCTGGGTTAGATTAGATTAGCCTAACCCATCCTATCTTGGGTTAGATTAGGAGAGCTCTGTCTGGGCTACATTAGAATAGCCCATCCTAGCCTGCGTTAGCCTAGCATCGGTTAGATTATCATAGCCTAGCTCTACAGGATTAGATTAGACTAGTCTAGGTTAGCCTGGGTTAGATTAACCTAGCCTTGCCCAACCGAATCTGGGTTGGGGTAGATTATTCGTGTTCTACTCACTCTGCTGCTGGGCAGATTGGTCTATTTTAGGGATAAGGATTGGGGAGGCATCTTTGATTATGGGTAGTGTTAGGGGGTTAGGTTTTGGATTAGGTTTATAGTTAGGATTAGGGTAAGAGTTCGGGTCGGATTATCCCGGGTCGGATTATCCCGGGTCAGATTATCCCGGGTCAGATTATCCCGGGTCAGATTATCCCGGGTCAGATTATCCCGGGTCAGATTATCCCGGGTCAGATTATCCCGGGTCAGATTATCCCGGGTCAGATTAGTTTAGCCCACATTTGGTTAGTTCTGACTGGTAATATTATCTGTTTCATGAGCCTCCCTGTGGTAAAGTTATATTGAATTAGCATAGCCAAGGATGGATTAGACTAGCCAAATTCTGTATTGAAAGGCTAAATTATGCATTTAAACACTAAATTCTGCATTGCAAAACTATTGTTCCCCAGTGAAACACTAAATTCTGCGTTGAAATGCTAACTTGTCCAATACGAAATTAAGTTCTCCATTGGTACACTAACATTGGGCATTGAAACCCTAAGTTCTCCAATGAAACGTTAAGTTCTGAAATGAAACAGACTCTCCATTGAAATGCTCAGTTTTGGTTTGAAATGCTGAGTTCTGCACTGAAATACTAAATTCTACATTAAAATGCTAAATTCAGCATTCAAACGCTAAAATCTGCATTGAAACGCTATGTCCTGCTTTGAAACGCTACGTTCCCCATTGAAACGCTAAGTTCTCCACTGAAACGATACATTCTCCAGTTAGACACGAGGTTTTCCAGTTAGAGACTAGGATCACCTATTAGATGCTAAGCTCTCCTTTGAGACAGTACATTCTCCCATTAGACGCTAATTTCGAAAACTTTTAAGTTCTAAAACATGTTAAATTGACAACCCACATTCAATGGCAAGAGAAAAGCCCAAACGTAAGAATTGCTCACATGCTTGCACGCATCTATATATGCTCAGATACGTACCAAATGCATTCCCCTGCCACCGGCACCACGGGCCCAAAATTTGCCTCCGCTCTTTCCTGCTGACGCGTACCCCTGCCTTGCTGAGAATAAATGCCCAGGCACTCCGGTCCCAGGAACATCCTGAACACCCTGCCTGTCAAAACTCTGTCCCTGCACCGAACATTGCTCAAACATAGGCATTGACAAATGTCTCCTCGCAGACCAGCTGGGACTGGGAAAAAAATCCCCTGGCCTGAGAGGGAGAAAAAAAATATCCCCCATCTGCTATTTTTTGTTTCTAAATATCTGAAAATCCAAAAAGGAAAAATGTTTTAAATTGACAGCCCACATCCCACCCATACACACAAGCCCTAAACTGACAACAACCCACAAACTAACACTGACATGCATTCTAAAACTAACACCATGATTCTGATACTTAGACCAGCATTCTAAGTCATACTTTCTAAGACAGACATGCACCCTAAGACTAACACCAGAAGTCTAGGACAAACACCAACATTCTGAGACTAAGACATCCATTTTAAGACTAATACCAGCATTTTAGCACTAAGACTTTCATTTTAAGAGTAACACCAGAATTCTAGCACTAAGACATTCATTTTAAGTTGAACACTAACTTTCCAAGACTAACAGCGCCATTCTATCCCTAACACCAGCATTCTACGGACAATACCAGTAACATTTACTTTACATGAACTTAATTAGTAACATAATACGATTCATTTAAATGCATTTACATACATAAATGACACAGTTCACTTTTTACAGTTCATCCTTAGAAATCCAGCAAGGCTTTACTACTTACACAAAACGCTCAACAGGTAGCATGCTTTGTCAGATAACCATCATCAGACGTCCTTTTACACACGGCAATGTAGCCTTCCATTTGACATGGACAGGTTTCCTGTCTCCATCTGAAATCTTCCACATGTTGCAAATAGCCATCCAGAAACAGATGGAGCTCCTCTGGAATCTACAGGTTCTCAACATAATAACCTGCAAACAGAAACACATTTCTATCAATATCATTACAATATGACCTCTAAACATCCTCCCCTCCATTTATTTACCCATATGTCTATAAAGCTATATATTTGCACCCAACCGACAGCACTCACTGCACCAAAACATAGTTCACCGCCACCTACACCCATATATGAAACTTAAAGGCTGCCACACCAACTGTGATATGTTCTTTCCTAATACAAAACAACACCCCCCCCTCAGCCTGGCTTCAGGAATTCTCAGCAACTAAATTCCCTGAAGCCTCAAAATTACCCTACCTGAAAACACCGTATGTGCACCGACCCCTGCTCAACCATAGGTGGTGACGAACATCACCTTGGTGACTGGCTGGAAGCACTAAAAAAAGCCTAAATGGGGGAGGAAAATAAAAAAAAAAAAGCCCATGTCTGCTATTTTAGTTTCTAAACATCTAAAGACCTGAAAAGAAAAAATATTTAAAATCGACAAGCCATGTCCCATGCACACACACAAGCCCTAAGTGTAGAACCACCCTCACACGCTTCCACGTATCTACATCCGGTCACTCGCTTGGCAAATGCAGCAGCCTGATGCCTTTCACACAGGCTCAAACTATACCTCCACTAGTCCCCGACAAGAACACCTCTGCATTGCTAGAATAAATTTGCAGGAAACATATTCCCAGGAACTTAGTAAGAAACCTGGCTGCCAAAACTATGTCGCTGCAAAGACCGTTGCTCAAAGATAAGCCATGAGAAATGTTGTCCGTCATAGAAATGATTAAAGGTAGAAAACTATACTGTAATTATAAAATACCACCACAGATGTTCAAAAGTTGAAAAATTCCAGGTGACAAAAAAACAGACAAAAATATAGAACACTTGGCCCCTTCACCTCTCCCGAGTTACCTGTGGCACCTGAAACACAAAGGCAAACAGACAAACCCTGAGAGAGGGTTCAAAGTCACACCCTCCCCTCCGGAAGCCCCCGCTCCCTCTCCCTTCGCTCTGCTACTCCTCCGCTGGCCTTTGCTACGCTTCCCTCCTCTGCTTTGAGCCCGCGCACCGCCTGCAGAACACAACAGGAAGAGCTGGTTTTCATTTCACAAAAGCTTCAAGACACTCACTCACTCACTCGCTGCTGCAGTCTGCTAAGCGGAACTCACCGAGTGCAGGACAGCTCTGGAGCACCCAGCTCCGCTTCGCTCCTCGCTCCGCACCTACCGATTTAAAAACACACAGCCAGGCATAAGATAAGCACCCCCAGGAGAATCAACTGGAACTGGCTGCTGACACCACAAAGTCACTCACTTGGTACCCTCACTCAGCTCAACCCTCCTCCATCAGCCTCTCACACGGGGCTAACCACCAAGCCATCTGCGAGAACAACCGGGCCTTCTTCACAGCAACGCCAAGCAAAAGCTTATTCTGCCTCTAAGTCTCAGCCCAAGATCACGCCGACCCGCAGGTTTGACAGGCATACACAGACTCATATTCAGACAATCTCAACACAGACCCTCACACCCTCTGGCTCACACACTCACTCGACATAGACTATCACGCCCACTCCCAAGCAGACTCCCTGGCCCCGACTCATTAACTACAAGCTTATTCTCAGAGCTCTCCTGTCCATTCACACAGCTCATCAAGAGGAGAGAACTACACTGTCAATATAAAACCCCAACACCTACCTTCCACAGTTCAAGAATTCCAGCTGACAGAAAAGCAGAGACAAGCAGAAAACTCACAGCTAGCTTATTAATACAGAAAACTATACAGATAGCAAAGCATGCTTCTCATGGTTCCTTATCTACCAACCCCAAGGACCCCGGGAAGACCATCGGCAAACCAGCTCCGACAATCGTCATGGCAGTGCCAGGTGGCAGGCCCAACCTTAGCGGGCGTCCCCGCGCAGGCAACCTTCACCTGCCTGGGATGAGCTTCTGCCTCCCTCACACAGCATGAGGCTCGGGCTTTCATACTCACAAAAACGCACGCTCATTGCTACGCAGGGGGCCAGCCCGCGTCCCAAGAAGCGGCCAACCGTATCTAGGAAGGTCTCCCAGGGTCAGGACTTCTCCAGGCACTTCTAAAGCACAACTCTCTGGCTAGGAACCAAAGCTGGACTTCGCCTGAAGCAGCCACAGCGCAACTCTCTGCGAGGAGCCAAAGGCAACAAACACTACTTTCCCACCCTTGCCTGCTTCACCAAGGACCGTTACCTACTGCCCCTGACACAACACCCCAGACTTAAGCCCCACAAACGGCGCCTTCTCATCCTGGCATTTAACTCCCAGGCACTACCTACGCTGAAACTGACCATTCCCCTCCCAGGCACCTCCCAAGCGTCGTCTCAGACATTCTGCTTCGCATACTACACGGGAAGGCTACGTCTCAAAGCCCTTCCTGCCATTCTGACACTGTGCCCCAGCCCCTCGCCTCGCAAAAGAGTCCCTCTACTTAGCATGCATAGTCCCACGCGTCTCGAGGCAACCTCACTGCTCACAACTCCCACGGCAGACGCCAGCCATGCTGCAGACCTTGACAAGTTCCTCTTCGTCATCTGCCAGAAACAAACCAAAAACAGGGAACAGCTTGTGGTGGCCCTCATCTCACCCCCCCCCCAGACATCCCGCCCGGCCTGTTCCTTACCAACCCTCGGGCTCCTCCAAAGCTCCTCAACACTGGCCTCGCCTGTCCCAAAGCCATTCCACAGTCTGATTCCAAGCGTCTCCTGCTCTCCATGCCCTACAAGAGCAAAAAAATCCAATGGCCACGGTTCTTGCAAAAGTCACCGAGCCCGCAATCCTTCTCCTTACCTCCCTGACTCACCACAAGCTCTCAGCCGACTCCAGAGGTCCAGGGCAAGACCTGCAGTACCAAACACAAATACTAAAAGCACTGAACACCTTCTTCTCAATTCTAAGCTACCGCACATGCACACAAACCCCTTACCTCCTCACAGCCCTCCCCACTTGGCCCCTTCACCTCTCCCGAGTTACCTGTGGCACCTGAAACACAAAGGCAAACAGACAAACCCTGAGAGAGGGTTCAAAGTCACACCCTCCCCTCCGGAAGCCCCCGCTCCCTCTCCCTTCGCTCTGCTACTCCTCCGCTGGCCTTTGCTACGCTTCCCTCCTCTGCTTTGAGCCCGCGCACCGCCTGCAGAACACAACAGGAAGAGCTGGTTTTCATTTCACAAAAGTTTCAAGACACTCACGCACTCACTCACTCGCTGCTGCAGTCTGCTAAGCGGAACTCACCGAGTGCAGGACAGCTCTGGAGCACCCAGCTCCGCTTCGCTCCTCGCTCCGCACCTACCGATTTAAAAACACACAGCCAGGCATAAGATAAGCACCCCCAGGAGAATCAACTGGAACTGGCTGCTGACACCACAAAGTCACTCACTTGGTACCCTCACTCAGCTCAACCCTCCTCCATCAGCCTCTCACACGGGGCTAACCACCAAGCCATCTGCGAGAACAACCGGGCCTTCTTCACAGCAACGCCAAGCAAAAGCTTATTCTGCCTCTAAGTCTCAGCCCAAGATCACGCCGACCCGCAGGTTTGACAGGCATACACAGACTCATATTCAGACAATCTCAACACAGACCCTCACACCCTCTGGCTCACACACTCACTCGACATAGACTATCACGCCCACTCCCAAGCAGACTCCCTGGCCCCGACTCATTAACTACAAGCTTATTCTCAGAGCTCTCCTGTCCATTCACACAGCTCATCAAGAGGAGAGAACTACACTGTCAATATAAAACCCCAACACCTACCTTCCACAGTTCAAGAATTCCAGCTGACAGAAAAGCAGAGACAAGCAGAAAACTCACAGCTAGCTTATTAATACAGAAAACTATACAGATAGCAAAGCATGCTTCTCATGGTTCCTTATCTTACCAACCCCAAGGACCCCGGGAAGACCATCGGCAAACCAGCTCCGACAATCGTCATGGCAGTGCCAGGTGGCAGGCCCAACCTTAGCGGGCGTCCCCGCGCAGGCAACCTTCACCTGCCTGGGATGAGCTTCTGCCTCCCTCACACAGCATGAGGCTCGGGCTTTCATACTCACAAAAACGCACGCTCATTGCTACGCAGGGGGCCAGCCCGCGTCCCAAGAAGCGGCCAACCGTATCTAGGAAGGTCTCCCAGGGTCAGGACTTCTCCAGGCACTTCTAAAGCACAACTCTCTGGCTAGGAACCAAAGCTGGACTTCGCCTGAAGCAGCCACAGCGCAACTCTCTGCGAGGAGCCAAAGGCAACAAACACTACTTTCCCACCCTTGCCTGCTTCACCAAGGACCGTTACCTACTGCCCCTGACACAACACCCCAGACTCAAGCCCCACTAACGGCACCTTCTCATCCTGGCATTTAACTCCCAGGCACTACCTACGCTGAAACTGACCATTCCCCTCCCAGGCACCTCCCAAGCGTCGTCTCAGACATTCTGCTTCGCATACTACACGGGAAGGCTACGTCTCAAAGCCCTTCCTGCCATTCTGACACTGTGCCCCAGCCCCTCGCCTCGCAAAAGAGTCCCTCTACTTAGCATGCATAGTCCCACGCGTCTCGAGGCAACCTCACTGCTCACAACTCCCACGGCAGACGCCAGCCATGCTGCAGACCTTGACAAGTTCCTCTTCGTCATCTGCCAGAAACAAACCAAAAACAGGGAACAGCTTGTGGTGGCCCTCATCTCCCCCCCCCCCAGACATCCCGCCCGGCCTGTTCCCTACCAACCCTCGGGCTCCTCCAAAGCTCCTCAACACTGGCCTCGCCTGTCCCAAAGCCATTCCACAGTCAGATTCCAAGCGTCTCCTGCTCTCCATGCCCTACAAGAGCAAAAAAATCCAATGGCCACGGTTCTTGCAAAAGTCACCGAGCCCGCAATCCTTCTCCTTACCTCCCTGACTCACCACAAGCTCTCAGCCGACTCCAGAGGTCCAGGGCAAGACCTGCAGTACCAAACACAAATACTAAAAGCACTGAACACCTTCTTCTCAATTCTAAGCTACCGCACATGCACACAAACCCCTTACCTCCTCACAGCCCTCCCCACTTGGCCCCTTCACCTCTCCCGAGTTACCTGTGGCACCTGAAACACAAAGGCAAACAGACAAACCCTGAGAGAGGGTTCAAAGTCACACCCTCCCCTCCAGAAGCCCCCGCTCCCTCTCCCTTCGCTCTGCTACTCCTCCGCTGGCCTTTGCTACGCTTCCCTCCTCTGCTTTGAGCCCGCGCACCGCCTGCAGAACACAACAGGAAGAGCTGGTTTTCATTTCACAAAAGTTTCAAGACACTCACGCACTCGCTGCTGCAGTCTGCTAAGCGGAACTCACCGAGTGCAGGACAGCTCTGGAGCACCCAGCTCCGCTTCGCTCCTCGCTCCGCACCTACCGATTTAAAAACACACAGCCAGGCATAAGATAAGCACCCCCAGGAGAATCAACTGGAACTGGCTGCTGACACCACAAAGTCACTCACTTGGTACCCTCACTCAGCTCAACCCTCCTCCATCAGCCTCTCACACGGGGCTAACCACCAAGCCATCTGCGAGAACAACCGGGCCTTCTTCACAGCAACGCCAAGCAAAAGCTTATTCTGCCTCTAAGTCTCAGCCCAAGATCACGCCGACCCGCAGGTTTGACAGGCATACACAGACTCATATTCAGACAATCTCAACACAGACCCTCACACCCTCTGGCTCACACACTCACTCGACATAGACTATCACGCCCACTCCCAAGCAGACTCCCTGGCCCCGACTCATTAACTACAGGCTTATTCTCAGAGCTCTCCTGTCCATTCACACAGCTCATCAAGAGGAGAGAACTACACTGTCAATATAAAACCCCAACACCTACCTTCCACAGTTCAAGAATTCCAGCTGACAGAAAAGCAGAGACAAGCAGAAAACTCACAGCTAGCTTATTAATACAGAAAACTATACAGATAGCAAAGCATGCTTCTCATGGTTCCTTATCTTACCAACCCCAAGGACCCCGGGAAGACCATCGGCAAACCAGCTCCGACAATCGTCATGGCAGTGCCAGGTGGCAGGCCCAACCTTAGCGGGCGTCCCCGCGCAGGCAACCTTCACCTGCCTGGGATGAGCTTCTGCCTCCCTCACACAGCATGAGGCTCGGGCTTTCATACTCACAAAAACGCACGCTCATTGCTACGCAGGGGGCCAGCCCGCGTCCCAAGAAGCGGCCAACCGTATCTAGGAAGGTCTCCCAGGGTCAGGACTTCTCCAGGCACTTCTAAAGCACAACTCTGGCTAGGAACCAAAGCTGGACTTCGCCTGAAGCAGCCACAGCGCAACTCTCTGCGAGGAGCCAAAGGCAACAAATACTACTTTCCCACCCTTGCCTGCTTCACCAAGGACCGCTACCTACTGCCCCCGACACAACACCCCAGACTTAAGACCCACTAACGGCACCTTCTCATCCTGGCATTTAACTCCCAGGCACTACCTACGCTGAAACTGACCATTCCCCTCCCAGGCACCTCCCAAGCGTCGTCTCAGACATTCTGCTTCGCATACTACACGGGAAGGCTACGTCTCAAAGCCCTTCCTGCCATTCTGACACTGTGCCCCAGCCCCTCGCCTCGCAAAAGAGTCCCTCTACTTAGCATGCATAGTCCCACGCGTCTCGAGGCAACCTCACTGCTCACAACTCCCACGGCAGACGCCAGCCATGCTGCAGACCTTGACAAGTTCCTCTTCGTCATCTGCCAGAAACAAACCAAAAACAGGGAACAGCTTGTGGTGGCCCTCATCTCCACCCCCCCCCCAGACATCCCGCCCGGCCTGTTCCTTACCAACCCTCGGGCTCCTCCAAAGCTCCTCAACACTGGCCTCGCCAGTCCCAAACCCATTCCACAGACTGATTCCAAGCGTCTCCTGCTCTCCATACCCTACAAGAGCAAAAAAATCCAATGGCCACGGTTCTTGCAAAAGTCACCGAGCCCGCAATCATTCTCCTTACCTCCCTGACTCACCACAAGCTCTCAGCCGACTCCAGAGGTCCAGGGCAAGACCTGCAGTACCAAACACAAATACTAAAAGCACTGAACACCTTCTTCTCAATTCTAAGCTACCGCACATGCACACAAACCCCTTACCTCCTCACAGCCCTCCCCACTTGGCCCCTTCACCTCTCCCGAGTTACCTGTGGCACCTGAAACACAAAGGCAAACAGACAAACCCTGAGAGAGGGTTCAAAGTCACACCCTCCCCTCCGGAAGCCCCCGCTCCCTCTCCCGTCGCTCTGCTACTCCTCCGCTGGCCTTTGCTACGCTTCCCTCCTCTGCTTTGAGCCCGCGCACCGCCTGCAGAACACAACAGGAAGAGCTGGTTTTCATTTCACAAAAGTTTCAAGACACTCACTCACTCACTCACTCGCTGCTGCAGTCTGCTAAGCGGAACTCACCGAGTGCAGGACAGCTCTGGAGCACCCAGCTCCGCTTCGCTCCTCGCTCCGCACCTACCGATTTAAAAACACACAGCCAGGCATAAGATAAGCACCCCCAGGAGAATCAACTGGAACTGGCTGCTGACACCACAAAGTCACTCACTTGGTACCCTCACTCAGCTCAACCCTCCTCCATCAGCCTCTCACACGGGGCTAACCACCAAGCCATCTGCGAGAACAACCGGGCCTTCTTCACAGCAACGCCAAGCAAAAGCTTATTCTGCCTCTAAGTCTCAGCCCAAGATCACGCCGACCCGCAGGTTTGACAGGCATACACAGACTCATATTCAGACAATCTCAACACAGACCCTCACACCCTCTGGCTCACACACTCACTCGACATAGACTAGACTATCACGCCCACTCCCAAGCAGACTCCCTGGCCCCGACTCATTAACTACAAGCTTATTCTCAGAGCTCTCCTGTCCATTCACACAGCTCATCAAGAGGAGAGAACTACACTGTCAATATAAAACCCCAACACCTACCTTCCACAGTTCAAGAATTCCAGCTGACAGAAAAGCAGAGACAAGCAGAAAACTCACAGCTAGCTTATTAATACAGAAAACTATACAGATAGCAAAGCATGCTTCTCATGGTTCCTTATCTTACCAACCCCAAGGACCCCGGGAAGACCATCGGCAAACCAGCTCCGACAATCGTCATGGCAGTGCCAGGTGGCAGGCCCAACCTTAGCGGGCGTCCCCGCGCAGGCAACCTTCACCTGCCTGGGATGAGCTTCTGCCTCCCTCACACAGCATGAGGCTCGGGCTTTCATACTCACAAAAACGCACGCTCATTGCTACGCAGGGGGCCAGCCCGCGTCCCAAGAAGCGGCCAACCGTATCTAGGAAGGTCTCCCAGGGTCAGGACTTCTCCAGGCACTTCTAAAGCACAACTCTCTGGCTAGGAACCAAAGCTGGACTTCGCCTGAAGCAGCCACAGCGCAACTCTCTGCGAGGAGCCAAAGGCAACAAACACTACTTTCCCACCCTTGCCTGCTTCACCAAGGACCGTTACCTACTGCCCCTGACAACACCCCAGACTTAAGCCCCACTAACGGCACCTTCTCATCCTGGCATTTAACTCCCAGGCACTACCTACGCTGAAACTGACCATTCCCCTCCCAGGCACCTCCCAAGCGTCGTCTCAGACATTCTGCTTCGCATACTACACGGGAAGGCTACGTCTCAAAGCCCTTCCTGCCATTCTGACACTGTGCCCCAGCCCCTCGCCTCGCAAAAGAGTCCCTCTACTTAGCATGCATAGTCCCACGCGTCTCGAGGCAACCTCACTGCTCACAACTCCCACGGCAGACGCCAGCCATGCTGCAGACCTTGACAAGTTCCTCTTCGTCATCTGCCAGAAACAAACCAAAAACAGGGAACAGCTTGTGGTGGCCCTCATCTCCCCCCCCCCAGACATCCCGCCCGGCCTGTTCCCTACCAACCCTCGGGCTCCTCCAAAGCTCCTCAACACTGGCCTCGCCTGTCCCAAAGCCATTCCACAGTCTGATTCCAAGCGTCTCCTGCTCTCCATGCCCTACAAGAGCAAAAAAATCCAATGGCCACGGTTCTTGCAAAAGTCACCGAGCCCGCAATCCTTCTCCTTACCTCCCTGACTCACCACAAGCTCTCAGCCGACTCCAGAGGTCCAGGGCAAGACCTGCAGTACCAAACACAAATACTAAAAGCACTGAACACCTTCTTCTCAATTCTAAGCTACCGCACATGCACACAAACCCCTTACCTCCTCACAGCCCTCCCCACTTGGCCCCTTCACCTCTCCCGAGTTACCTGTGGCACCTGAAACACAAAGGCAAACAGACAAACCCTGAGAGAGGTCAAAGTCACACCCTCCCCTCCAGAAGCCCCCGCTCCCTCTCCCTTCGCTCTGCTACTCCTCCGCTGGCCTTTGCTACGCTTCCCTCCTCTGCTTTGAGCCCGCGCACCGCCTGCAGAACACAACAGGAAGAGCTGGTTTTCATTTCACAAAAGCTTCAAGACACTCACTCACTCACTGCTGCAGTCTGCTAAGCGGAACTCACCGAGTGCAGGACAGCTCTGGAGCACCCAGCTCCGCTTCGCTCCTCGCTCCGCACCTACCGATTTAAAAACACACAGCCAGGCATAAGATAAGCACCCCCAGGAGAATCAACTGGAACTGGCTGCTGACACCACAAAGTCACTCACTTGGTACCCTCACTCAGCTCAACCCTCCTCCATCAGCCTCTCACACGGGGCTAACCACCAAGCCATCTGCGAGAACAACCGGGCCTTCTTCACAGCAACGCCAAGCAAAAGCTTATTCTGCCTCTAAGTCTCAGCCCAAGATCACGCCGACCCGCAGGTTTGACAGGCATACACAGACTCATATTCAGACAATCTCAACACAGACCCTCACACCCTCTGGCTCACACACTCACTCGACATAGACTATCACGCCCACTCCCAAGCAGACTCCCTGGCCCCGACTCATTAACTACAGGCTTATTCTCAGAGCTCTCCTGTCCATTCACACAGCTCATCAAGAGGAGAGAACTACACTGTCAATATAAAACCCCAACACCTACCTTCCACAGTTCAAGAATTCCAGCTGACAGAAAAGCAGAGACAAGCAGAAAACTCACAGCTAGCTTATTAATACAGAAAACTATACAGATAGCAAAGCATGCTTCTCATGGTTCCTTATCTTACCAACCCCAAGGACCCCGGGAAGACCATCGGCAAACCAGCTCCGACAATCGTCATGGCAGTGCCAGGTGGCAGGCCCAACCTTAGCGGGCGTCCCCGCGCAGGCAACCTTCACCTGCCTGGGATGAGCTTCTGCCTCCCTCACACAGCATGAGGCTCGGGCTTTCATACTCACAAAAACGCACGCTCATTGCTACGCAGGGGGCCAGCCCGCGTCCCAAGAAGCGGCCAACCGTATCTAGGAAGGTCTCCCAGGGTCAGGACTTCTCCAGGCACTTCTAAAGCACAACTCTCTGGCTAGGAACCAAAGCTGGACTTCGCCTGAAGCAGCCACAGCGCAACTCTCTGCGAGGAGCCAAAGGCAACAAATACTACTTTCCCACCCTTGCCTGCTTCACCAAGGACCGCTACCTACTGCCCCCGACACAACACCCCAGACTTAAGACCCACTAACGGCACCTTCTCATCCTGGCATTTAACTCCCAGGCACTACCTACGCTGAAACTGACCATTCCCCTCCCAGGCACCTCCCAAGCGTCGTCTCAGACATTCTGCTTCGCATACTACACGGGAAGGCTACGTCTCAAAGCCCTTCCTGCCATTCTGACACTGTGCCCCAGCCCCTCGCCTCGCAAAAGAGTCCCTCTACTTAGCATGCATAGTCCCACGCGTCTCGAGGCAACCTCACTGCTCACAACTCCCACGGCAGACGCCAGCCATGCTGCAGACCTTGACAAGTTCCTCTTCGTCATCTGCCAGAAACAAACCAAAAACAGGGAACAGCTTGTGGTGGCCCTCATCTCCACCCCCCCCCCCAGACATCCCGCCCGGCCTGTTCCTTACCAACCCTCGGGCTCCTCCAAAGCTCCTCAACACTGGCCTCGCCTGTCCCAAAGCCATTCCACAGTCTGATTCCAAGCGTCTCCTGCTCTCCATGCCCTACAAGAGCAAAAAAATCCAATGGCCACGGTTCTTGCAAAAGTCACCGAGCCCGCAATCCTTCTCCTTACCTCCCTGACTCACCACAAGCTCTCAGCCGACTCCAGAGGTCCAGGGCAAGACCTGCAGTACCAAACACAAATACTAAAAGCACTGAACACCTTCTTCTCAATTCTAAGCTACCGCACATGCACACAAACCCCTTACCTCCTCACAGCCCTCCCCACTTGGCCCCTTCACCTCTCCCGAGTTACCTGTGGCACCTGAAACACAAAGGCAAACAGACAAACCCTGAGAGAGGGTTCAAAGTCACACCCTCCCCTCCGGAAGCCCCCGCTCCCTCTCCCTTCGCTCTGCTACTCCTCCGCTGGCCTTTGCTACGCTTCCCTCCTCTGCTTTGAGCCCGCGCACCGCCTGCAGAACACAACAGGAAGAGCTGGTTTTCATTTCACAAAAGTTTCAAGACACTCACTCACTCACTCGCTGCTGCAGTCTGCTAAGCGGAACTCACCGAGTGCAGGACAGCTCTGGAGCACCCAGCTCCGCTTCGCTCCTCGCTCCGCACCTACCGATTTAAAAACACACAGCCAGGCATAAGATAAGCACCCCCAGGAGAATCAACTGGAACTGGCTGCTGACACCACAAAGTCACTCACTTGGTACCCTCACTCAGCTCAACCCTCCTCCATCAGCCTCTCACACGGGGCTAACCACCAAGCCATCTGCGAGAACAACCGGGCCTTCTTCACAGCAACGCCAAGCAAAAGCTTATTCTGCCTCTAAGTCTCAGCCCAAGATCACGCCGACCCGCAGGTTTGACAGGCATACACAGACTCATATTCAGACAATCTCAACACAGACCCTCACACCCTCTGGCTCACACACTCACTCGACATAGACTATCACGCCCACTCCCAAGCAGACTCCCTGGCCCCGACTCATTAACTACAAGCTTATTCTCAGAGCTCTCCTGTCCATTCACACAGCTCATCAAGAGGAGAGAACTACACTGTCAATATAAAACCCCAACACCTACCTTCCACAGTTCAAGAATTCCAGCTGACAGAAAAGCAGAGACAAGCAGAAAACTCACAGCTAGCTTATTAATACAGAAAACTATACAGATAGCAAAGCATGCTTCTCATGGTTCCTTATCTTACCAACCCCAAGGACCCCGGGAAGACCATCGGCAAACCAGCTCCGACAATCGTCATGGCAGTGCCAGGTGGCAGGCCCAACCTTAGCGGGCGTCCCCGCGCAGGCAACCTTCACCTGCCTGGGATGAGCTTCTGCCTCCCTCACACAGCATGAGGCTCGGGCTTTCATACTCACAAAAACGCACGCTCATTGCTACGCAGGGGGCCAGCCCGCGTCCCAAGAAGCGGCCAACCGTATCTAGGAAGGTCTCCCAGGGTCAGGACTTCTCCAGGCACTTCTAAAGCACAACTCTCTGGCTAGGAACCAAAGCTGGACTTCGCCTGAAGCAGCCACAGCGCAACTCTCTGCGAGGAGCCAAAGGCAACAAACACTACTTTCCCACCCTTGCCTGCTTCACCAAGGACCGTTACCTACTGCCCCTGACACGACACCCCAGACTTAAGCCCCACTAACGGCACCTTCTCATCCTGGCATTTAACTCCCAGGCACTACCTACGCTGAAACTGACCATTCCCCTCCCAGGCACCTCCCAAGCGTCGTCTCAGACATTCTGCTTCGCATACTACACGGGAAGGCTACGTCTCAAAGCCCTTCCTGCCATTCTGACACTGTGCCCCAGCCCCTCGCCTCGCAAAAGAGTCCCTCTACTTAGCGTGCATAGTCCCACGCGTCTCGAGGCAACCTCACTGCTCACAACTCCCACGGCAGACGCCAGCCATGCTGCAGACCTTGACAAGTTCCTCTTCGTCATCTGCCAGAAACAAACCAAAAACAGGGAACAGCTTGTGGTGGCCCTCATCTCCACCCCCCCCCCAGACATCCCGCCCGGCCTGTTCCTTACCAACCCTCGGGCTCCTCCAAAGCTCCTCAACACTGGCCTCGCCTGTCCCAAAGGCAAGACCTGCAATATCTAACACAAAACTGAAGTCCTTTGCTGTGTTCTTCTGAACACTGAGTCACCGCACTCTAAAACAAACCCTCACCTTTTCACACCCGGAAAAGGAACCTGGAGCAGTGCCCCAGAAGACAATTGCTGAGTTGTCTGAGGCAAAATCTGTTCTTTTCTGAACTCTTGTAAGTACAGAAAAGAAACACATAGCCCACTTTTAAATAGCCAATGTAATCAATCAGAATATGAAGAACAAGTCCAAACAACAGGCTTACCATGTTTAGTTTTAGTAGTGATGTGGAAGTGACAACACAGATCACAATCAAATGCACTCATTGAAACTGTCAAGCTGTACTACCCTGCCCACTATGAGATGGTGCTATAAAAAATCCCATTTCATTTTTGTCATCTTTATGGCACATTTCTGACCTATTCTTGCTATTCTGATGCTGTTCCCCATCCCTCTTCTGCCAAAAAGTAGTGTTTCTGCTTAGATTTTATAACAACCTAAGTCTCAAATAATACTTACTGCTCAGGGGTCCCATACTAGACACCTGAGTGTTTACAGCATCCACCCAATTCATTTCTCTCATCTGCCATAACAACAGGAAAAAATAAAAACAACATTGTAGCCATATAAGATTTTAAAAGCAAACAAATAAAGAGAAATACTCTGAAATCTTAACTACATGCAGACTGTGAAGAACCAGCCTCTCCTATGCTTTAGACTTTTAACATAATGAAAGAGCTGACTATAAACCATTCTTAGACCTTTCTCTACCAAATACCACCATTTCTTTAAGAGCCTCATTGCAAAACAATAATAATATTCCCTTTTAGTGTTCTGTAAACCTAAGCATTGAACTTAGCTTTTATAATACCACAGACCCAAAAGCACTCTTATAAAAGCCCTTAGTCACGTAACCTGTATATTTATTCAGTAACCACAACATGCAAAAAAGCACAGAAACAATCTACCATTAATGAGAACATAAACCAAAACAAACTTCTGCGATTATTTCTGTAGCTGAAAACAACAGAAAAAAAACACTTAGCTTAGTACCACCAATAACATCTCAAAGAAAAAACACAGCACAAAAGACTTTAGTGGCACATACACACCTAAATATTCTGACAGCTTAAAACTTAGACTTAAAAAAAAACATTGTTAAAAACTACAAAAAAACAGAAAACTTTAAAAACACAAAACACCCCAGAAACCTTACCATAGCAAGAGCCCAGCTTTAAAAAAGCCCCTTTGAATCAAAGCTGTGCCTTATATACCCCAGGCCCTACCCAGAACCCCTCCCTCAATTCCCTGGCTCAGGGGTGGGGCAAATTACCAGCTAGGATAAAAACAGCCTGACAAGGTACAGCTGGATCTTTTTAATCTGGGTTTTGTTTCTTGGTCGCTTTGTGGTTTGAACTTTTTGGGCTTAATTTTTTTTCTTTAAATTTGCATTCAGAATTTGCAAACTACATAGCTTCACTTTTATTCTGTTAGATTTTGAATTATATTTGGTTTCAGACCACATAGGTTTTTTTGTCTCAGACAAAAAGCTTTTTGGGGCTCAGACTCACATGGGTTTCTTTCCACACAGGCTGGTTCAGTCTCATGTATTTAAATTGCACAGACACTCCAGCTGAGACTTGGGCTCAAGCTGGCATTCACTGACTCACACATCCATACAAGTCATACATTGAGACTAACACAGACTCCCTGGCTCAGACTTGCTTTCACACTTTAAGTGAAAAAAGACATTGAGGTTATTTAGCCAGGGTCAGCCATGCTTAGAACACCCAAGTAACAACTTATTTCATGGTCTTGTCATTTTCATAAAACTGTATTTTTTACTTCTTGTTAGTGTTTTCTAAGGGGTGTACATGTTAGAATAAAGGGATGGAAAACCTTTGAAGTTTAGTGGATGAGTAGTGAAATGACAGGAGAGAGAAATGATAGTTGCTGAGGCAAGGGTGCAGCTTCTATATTTCTTTGTGTGTCCTTGTTTCCATTTCTTTTGTAGGTGTTGCAGATAACTCCAGAGAGGTGAAGCTGCAAACTGAGGAGGGCTGTGAGAAGGTAAGGGGGCTGTCTGGGTGTGTTAGGTGATTTAGATTTGAGAAGAGCATGGCAAAGGGGTTCAATATTTGTATTTGGTGTTGCAGGGCCTGCCTTCTTCCATTGGAGTCAGATGAGTGCTTGAGGTGAGTCAGGGAGGCAAGGAGAAGGGTTGTCAGGTTGGGCACTTTTTCTAAGCACTGTGGTCATTTGTTTCTATTGTACTCCTAGGACCTGGAGAGAAGGAGAGGCTCAGTGTTGGACTCTACTATGGGATTGGAACAGGAAAACATAATGTTGAGGAGCTTTGAAGGAAGAAGAGGGCTGTTACAGACTAGGTCAGTATTGGTGGGTGGGGTGGTGGTGATGATGATGGCCAGCACAGGGTGTTCCTGTTGGTTCCTTTGTTTGTTGCAGGTTAGACAGAGGAACTTGGTAGCTGAGGCAAGATCCCAAGACTTTGATGTGGGTGTCCTGAGCATCCATGAGACCCATGGCACTATGGAAGTTAAGTAGAAGGATTGCTGCTTGG
>NW_026635814.1:0-19757 GCF_028554395.1 Pezoporus wallicus
AGCCCCAACTTCCCCAGCCTGTGTCTTCATACAGGAAGTGCTCCAGTCCCCTGATCATCCTCATGGCCTCCTCTGGACTTGTTCCAACAGTTTCATGTCCTTTTTATGTTGAGGGCACCAGAACTGCACACAATACTGCAGGTGACGTCTCGCAAGAGCAGAGTAGAGGGGCAGGATCACCTCCTTTGACCTACTGGTCACGCTCCTTTGGATGCAGCCCAGGATATGGTTGGCTTTCTGGGCTGCAAGTACACACTGAAGCCAGCTCATGTTCATTTTCTCATCCAACCAACACCCCAAGTCCTTCTCTGCAGGGCTGCTCTGAATCTCTTCTCTGCCCAACCTGTAGCTGTGCCTGGGATTGCTCCGACCCAGGTGTAGGACCTTGCACTTGGCATGGTTAAACTTCATGAGGTTGGCATCAGCCCACCTCACAAGTGTGTCGAGGTCCCTCTGGATGGCATTCCTTCCCTCCAGCGTATCAACCGAACCACACAGCTTGCAATGGGGCACAGGGACAGCAGGACAGGAAGGACACCCATGGGTACCTGTCCTGTCCTGGTGTCCCCATTGATGCCCGTGTGTCCCTATGGGTGTCCTTGCACCCATCCCATTGTGTGTGCACCCATCCCATTGGTGTCCCTATGGGTGGCCATGCACCCATCCCACTGTCCCTATGGGTGCCCTTGCACCCATCCCATTGTGTGTGCACCCATCCCATTGTCCCTATGGGTGTCCATGCACCCATCCCGCTGTCCCTATGGGTGTCCGTGCACCCATCCCACTGTCCCTATGGGTGTCCCTGCACCCATCCCAATGTCCCTATGGGTGTCCATGCACCCATCCCATTGTCCCTATGGGTGTCCGTGCACCCATCCCACTGTCCCTATGGGTGTCCATGCACCCATCCCATTGTCCCTATGGGTGTCCATGCACCCATCCCGCTGTCCCTATGGGTGTCCCTGCACCCATCCCAATGTCCCTATGGGTGTCCATGCACCCATCCCATTGTCCCTATGGGTGTCCATGCACCCATCCCGCTGTCCCTATGGGTGTCCCTGCACCCATCCCAATGTCCCTATGGGTGTCCCTGCACCCATCCCAATGTCCCTATGGGTGTCTGTGCACCCATCCCATTGGTGTCCCTATGGGTGCCCTTGCACCCATCCCACTGTCCCTATGGGTGGCCATGCACCCATCCCATTGTCCCTATGGGTGTCCCTGCACCCATCCCATTGTCCCTATGGGTGTCCCTGCACCCATCCCACTGTCCCTATGGGTGTCTGTGCACCCATCCCACTGTCCCTATGGGTGCCCTTGCACCCATCCCACTGTCCCTATGGGTGTCCATGCACCCATCCCATTGTGGGTGCACCCATCCCACTGTCCCTATGGGTGTCTGTGCACCCATCCCATTGGTGTCCCTATGGGTGTCTGTGCACCCATCCCATTGGTGTCCCTATGGGTGTCTGTGCACCCATCCCATTGGTGTCCCTATGGGTGTCCCTGCACCCATCCCATTGTCCCTATGGGTGTCCCTGCACCCATCCCACTGTCCCTATGGGTGGACAGGATGGACAGACACCCACAGGGCACCCATAAGCACATTCACAGGCACACCCACAGGCACCCATAGGACACCCACAGGCACCCATAGGACACCCACAGTGCACCCATAGGACATCCATAGGGCACCCATAGGACATCCATAGGGCACCCATAGGACACCCACAGTGCACCCATAGGACATCCATAGGGCACCCATAGGACACCCACAGGCACCCATAGGACACCCACAGTGCACCCATAGGACATCCATAGGGCACCCATAGGACATCCATAGGGCACCCATAGGACATCCATAGGGCACCCATACGCATACCCATAGGGGCACCCATTGGGCACCCACAGGCACACCCATAAGGACTCCCATAGGGCATCCATAGGGCACCCATATGCACCTCCATAGACACCCACAGACACCCCCATAGACACCCACAGACACCCCCATAGGGCCCCCCCAGCCCCCCATAGGCACCCATAGACTTCCCAGCCCCCCATAGGCACCCCATAGTGCCCCCCCAGCCCCCCATAGGCACCCACAGACCCCCCATAGTGCCCCCCCCGGCCCCCCATAGGCACCCACAGACCCCCCACAGTGCCCCCCCAGCCCCCCATAGACACCCCATAGTGCCCCCCCAGCCCCCATAGGCACCCCCAGCCCCCCATAGTGCCCCCCCAGCCCCCATAGGCACCCCCAGCCCCCCATAGTGCCCCCCCAGCCCCCCATAGACACCCCCATAGTGCCCCCCCAGCCCCCCATAGACACCCCCATAGTGCCCCCCCAGCCCCCCATAGGCACCCATAGACTCCCCAGCCCCCCATAGGAACCCCATAGGCACCCCATAGTGCCCCCCCAGCCCCCCATAGGCACCCATAGACCCCCCATAGTGCCCCCCCAGCCCCCCACAGACCCCCCATAGTGCCCCCCCAGCCCCCCATAGGCACCCATAGACCCCCCAGCCCCCCATAGGCACCCATAGACCCCCCAGCCCCCATAGACCACCCATAGTGCCCCCCAGCCTCCCATAGACCACCCATAGTGCCCCCCAGCCTCCCATAGACCCCCCATAGCGCCCCCCAGCCCCCCATAGACCCCCCATAGGCACCCCATAGACCCCCCATAGGCACCCCATAGACCCCCCATAGTGCCCCCCCAGCCCCCCATAGACCCCAATAGTGCTCCCCCAGCCTCCCATAGACCCCCCATCGCGCCCCCCCCAGCCCCCCATAGACCCCCCATAGACCCCCCCATAGACCCCCCCATAGACCCCCCATAGACCCCCCATAGACCCCCCATAGCCCCCCCATAGTGCCCCCCCATAGCCCCCCCCCCCCCCAACCTGCTTCATGATGAGGCGGGCCAGCACGTTCATGGCGAAGGCTCCGAGGCGCGGGTACATGGTGAGGGCCTGGATCACCGTCCTCATGAGCAGCATGGGCAGGGGGCTCTGCTCCACCAGCTGCTGCACCACCACCGCCAGCACCTCCGACGTGTACACGGCGCGCTCCGCGAAGCACAGGTTGGTGGCTGCGGGTGGGGGGCACGCGCATCGGGGTGGTACCCATGGGTGGGGGGCACGCGCATCGGGGTGGCACCCATGGGTGGGGGGCACGCGCATCGGGGTGGCACCCATGGGTGGGGGGCACGCGCATCGGGAGGGCACCCATGGGTGGGGGGCACGCGCATCGGGGTGGCACCCATGGGTGGGGGGCAGGGACGTGGGGATGGCACCCATGGGTGGGGGGCACACACATCGGGATGGCACCCATGGGTGGGGGGATTGGTGTACAGGGTGCGCTCCGCGAAGCACAGGTTGGTGGCTGCGGGTGGGGGGCACACGCATCGGGGTGGCACCCATGGGTGGGGGGCAGGCACACCGGGGTGGCACCCATGGGTGGGGGGCAGGCACATCGGGATGGCACCCATGGGTGGGGGGATTGGTGTACAGGGTGCGCTCCGCGAAGCACAGGTTGGTGGCTGCGGGTGGGGGGCACGCGCATCGGGGTGGCACCCATGGGTGGGGGGCAGGGACGTGGGGATGGCACCCATGGGTGGGGGGCACGCGCATCGGGATGGCACCCATGGGTGGGGGGCACGCGCATCGGGGTGGCACCCATGGGTGGGGGGCAGGGACGTGGGGATGGCACCCATGGGTGGGGGGCACGCGCATCGGGATGGCACCCAGGGGTGGGGGGCACCGGCAGCGGGCTGGCACCCATGGGTGGGGGGCACGCGCATCGGGGTGGCACCCATGGGTGGGGGGCACGCGCATCGGGATGGCACCCATGGGTGGGGGCACGCGCATCGGGGTGGCACCCATGGGTGGGGGGCAGGGACGTGGGGATGGCACCCATGGGTGGGGGGCAGGGACGTGGGGATGGCACCCATGGGTGGGGGGCACACACATCGGGATGGTACCCATGGGTGGGGGGCACACACATCAGGATGGCACCCATGGGTGGGGGGCACACACATCGGGGTGGCACCCATGGGTGGGGGGCACACACATCGGGGTGGCACCCATGGGTGGGGGGCAGGGATGTGGGAATGGCACCCATGGGTGGGGGGCAGGGACGTGGGGATGGCACCCATGGGTGTGGGGCACGCGCATCGGGGTGGCACCCATGGGTGGGGGGCACACACATCAGGATGGCACCCATGGGTGGGGGGCACGCGCATCGGGGTGGCACCCATGGGTGGGGGGCACGCGCATCGGGGTGGCACCCATGGGTGGGGGGCACGCGCATCGGGGTGGCACCCATGGGTCGGGGTGGCACCCATGGGTGGGGGGCAGGGATGTGGGGATGGCACCCATGGGTGGGGGGCACGCGCATCGGGGTGGCACCCATGGGTGGGGGGCAGGGACGTGGGGATGGCACCCATGGGTGGGGGGCACACACATCAGGATGGCACCCATGGGTGGGGGGCACGCACCTCAGGATGGCACCCATGGGTGGGGGGCAGGGACGCCGGGATGACACCCATGGGTGGTGGAGGGCACACACACCGGGATGGCACCCATGGGTGGTGGAGGGCACACACATCGGGATGGCACCCATGGGTGGGGGGCACGCGCATCGGGATGGCACCCATGGGTGGGGGGCACGCGCATCGGGATGGCACCCATGGGTGGGGGGCAGGGACGCCGGGATGACACCCATGGGTGGGGGGGGGGGAGCTGCCCTTGGCACCCTGACCCCCACCCAGAGCAGCACCCACCTTTGATGATGGACTTCATGTCGCACTTGGAGGAGTCGATGTTGTGCAGCGCCAGCAGGAGCTCGCCGGGGCTCAGAGGGGACACGGCCGAGGAGCCATCGCCTGCAGTGGGGCAGGGGGGGGTTAGGGGTGGGCACAGGGACACCCATGGGGACACCAATGGGGACAGCAATGGGGACAGCAATGGGGACAGCAATGGGGACATCAATGGGGACAGCAATGGGACACAGAGGCACCCATAAGGACACCAATGGGACACCCGGACACCCATGGGGACACCAATGGGGACACCAATGGGACACCCATAGGGACAGCAATGGGACACCCATAGGGACAGCAATGGGACACACAGACACCAATGGGACACCCATAGGGACACCAATGGGACACAGGGACACCCACAGGGACACCAATGGGACACCCAGACACCCATGGGGACACCAATGGGACACCCATGGGGACACCAATGGGACACACAGACACCCATAGGGACACCAATGGGACACCCATAAGGACACCAATGGGACACCCAGACACCCATGAGGACTCAATGGGACATCCATAGGGACACCCATAGGGACACCCATGGGGACACTAATGGGACACCCATGGGGACACCCATAGGGACACCAATGGGACACCCATAGGGACACCCAGACACCCATGAGGACTCAATGGGACACCCATAGGGACACCCATGGGGACACCAATGGGACACCCATAGGGACACCCATGGGGACACCCATGGGGACACCCATGAGGACTCAATGGGACATCCATGGGGACACCCATGGGGACACCCATAGGGACACCAATGGGACACCCATAGGGACACCCATGAGGACTCAATGGCACACCCATAGGGACACCCATGGGGACACCCATAGGGACACCAATGGGACACCCATAGGGACACCCATGAGGACTCAATGGGACATCCATGGGGACACCCATGGGGACACCCATAGGGACACCAATGGGACACCCATGGGGACACCCATAGGGACACCAATGGGACACCCATAGGGACACCCATAGGGACACCCATAAGGACTCAATGGGACACCCATAGGGACACCCATGGGGACACCAATGGGACACCCATAGGGACACCAATGGGACACCCATAGGGACACCCATGAGGACTCAATGGGACACCCATAGGGACACCCATAGGGACACCAATGGGACACCCATAGGGACACCCATGGGGACACCCAATGGGACACCCATAGGGACACCCATGAGGACTCAATGGGACACCCATAGGGACACCCATGGGGACACACAGACACCCATAGGGACACCAATGGGACACCCATGGGGACACCCATAGGGACACCGATAGGGACACCCATGGGACACCCATAGGGACACCCATGAGGACTCAATGGCACACCCATAGGGACACCCATGGGGACACCCATAGGGACACCCATGGGGACACCCATAGGGACACCCATGGGGACACCCAATGGGACACCCATAGGGACACCAATGGGACACCCATAGGGACACCCATGAGGACTCAATGGGACACCCATAGGGACACCAATGGGGACACACAGACACCCATAGGGACACCCATGAGGACTCAATGGGACATCCATAGGGACACCAATGGGGACACACAGACACCCATAGGGACACCCATGAGGACTCAATGGGACACCCATAGGGACACCCATAGGGACACCAATGGGACACCCATAGGGACACCCATGGGGACACCCAATGGGACACCCATAGGGACACCCATGAGGACTCAATGGGACACCCATAGGGACACCCATGGGGACACACAGACACCCATAGGGACACCAATGGGACACCCATGGGGACACCCATAGGGACACCGATAGGGACACCCATGGGACACCCATAGGGACACCCATGAGGACTCAATGGCACACCCATAGGGACACCAATGGGGACACCCATAGGGACACCCATGGGGACACCCAATGGGACACCCATGAGGACTCAATGGGACATCCATGGGGACACCCATGGGGACACCCATAGGGACACCAATGGGACACCCATAGGGACACCAATGGGACACCAATGGGGACACCCATAGGGACACCCATGGGGACACCCAATGGGGACACCCATAGGGACACAGTGGCAGCGATGGGTGCCCCGTTCCGCCCCCCATGGCGTCCCCCCCGTACCGTGCTGCGTCCCCAGCAGGCGGTTGAAGACCTCCTTGACCACGATGGGGTTGAGCTTGATGAGCTTGGGCAACGCCTGGATCACCTCTTTCTGCACCCAAACACAGGGGGCACGGTGGGGACCCCCCCCTCCACGCTGTGGGGCTCACTTATGGGGCTGGCGCCCCATTGAACGGGACCCACTGACCTTCTCCAGCCCATTGAGCACCGGGATGAGGAACCTCACATCCGGCAACCGCTTGTGATACAGATCCCGCACCCTCTTGACCAGCTCCGGCGAGGGGGGCACTGCGAGGATGTGGGGCGAGGGTAGCGTGGTGGGGGGGGCGATGCCAAGCTATGGGGCAGCCCCCTTGCATCCCGTCGTGTGTGGGTCCATGTCCCCCCCCCCTTACCTTTGTCGGTGAGGCTGTGCAGGCACCGCGTCACCAAGGTCTCAGCTCCTTTGGGGCAGTTCTCCACCAGCAGCAGCAGCTCGGGGGAGTTCATCCCCATGGCTCGGATCTATGGGGAGCAAGGACGTGACCCGTGGGGCAGCCCCATAGCGACCCTGCCCCACCGATGTCACCCTATGGGGGCTCACCGGCTGCTCGATGACCCGCAGCACCGTCCTCTTGATGTCGGCGATGGCCTCGGTGTAGACGGAGGCCAGCTCGTGGATGAGCTTGTGGTTGTGGGGCAGGAGGGCCAGGTAGAGGTAGAGGCACTGCTTGATGGTCTCCTCCGTCCACGGCGCCGCCACCTCTGCCACAAGAGGTAAGGTGAGCCCCACGGATGTGGGTCGCGGCACTATGGCGGGTACCGAGCCCCACGGATGTGGGTCGCGGCCCCATGGTGGGTACTGAGCCCCACGGATGTGGGTCGCAGCCCTATGGTGGGTACTGAGCCCCACGGATGTGGGTCGCGGCCCTATGGTGGGTACCGAGCCCCACGGATGTGGGTCGCAGCACTATGGTGGGTACTGAGCCCCACGGATGTGGGTCGCAGCACTATGGTGGGTACTGAGCCCCATGGTGGGTACCGAGCATCATGGTGGGTCACAGCCCCATGGTGGGTACTGAGCCCCACGGATGTGGGTCACAGCCCTATGGTGGGTACTGAGCCCCACAGCTGTGGGTCACAGCCCTATGGTGGGTACTGAGCCCCATGGTGGGTACCGAGCATCATGGTGGGTCACAGCCCTATGGTGGGTACTGAGCCCCACGGATGTGGGTCGCAGCCCTATGGTGGGTACTGAGCCCCATGGTGGGTACCGAGCCCCACGGCTGTGGGTCGCAGCCCTATGGTGGGTACTGAGCCCCACGGATGTGGGTCGCGGCCCCATGGTGGGTACCGAGCCCCACGGATGTGGGTCACAGCCCTATGGTGGGTACTGAGCCCCACGGATGTGGGTCGCGGCACTATGGCGGGTACCGAGCCCCACGGATGTGGGTCGCGGCCCTATGGTGGGTACTGAGCCCCACGGATGTGGGTCGCAGCCCTATGGTGGGTACTGAGCCCCACGGATGTGGGTCGCGGCCCTATGGTGGGTACCGAGCCCCACGGATGTGGGTCGCAGCACTATGGTGGGTACTGAGCCCCACGGATGTGGGTCGCAGCACTATGGTGGGTACTGAGCCCCATGGTGGGTACCGAGCATCATGGTGGGTCACAGCCCCATGGTGGGTACTGAGCCCCACGGATGTGGGTCACAGCCCTATGGTGGGTACTGAGCCCCACGGATGTGGGTCACAGCCCTATGGTGGGTACTGAGCCCCATGGTGGGTACCGAGCATCATGGTGGGTCACAGCCCTATGGTGGGTACTGAGCCCCACGGATGTGGGTCGCAGCCCTATGGTGGGTACTGAGCCCCATGGTGGGTACCGAGCCCCACGGCTGTGGGTCGCAGCCCTATGGTGGGTACTGAGCCCCACGGATGTGGGTCGCGGCCCCATGGTGGGTACCGAGCCCCACGGATGTGGGTCACAGCCCTATGGTGGGTACTGAGCCCCACGGATGTGGGTCGCGGCACTATGGCGGGTACCGAGCCCCACGGATGTGGGTCGCGGCCCTATGGTGGGTACTGAGCCCCACGGATGTGGGTCGCAGCCCTATGGTGGGTACTGAGCCCCACGGATGTGGGTCGCGGCCCTATGGTGGGTACCGAGCCCCACGGATGTGGGTCGCAGCACTATGGTGGGTACTGAGCCCCACGGATGTGGGTCGCAGCACTATGGTGGGTACTGAGCCCCATGGTGGGTACCGAGCATCATGGTGGGTCACAGCCCCATGGTGGGTACTGAGCCCCACGGATGTGGGTCACAGCCCTATGGTGGGTACTGAGCCCCACGGATGTGGGTCACAGCCCTATGGTGGGTACTGAGCCCCATGGTGGGTACCGAGCATCATGGTGGGTCACAGCCCTATGGTGGGTACTGAGCCCCACGGATGTGGGTCGCAGCCCTATGGTGGGTACTGAGCCCCATGGTGGGTACCGAGCCCCACGGCTGTGGGTCGCAGCCCTATGGTGGGTACTGAGCCCCACGGATGTGGGTCGCGGCCCCATGGTGGGTACCGAGCCCCACGGATGTGGGTCACAGCCCTATGGTGGGTACTGAGCCCCACGGATGTGGGTCGCGGCACTATGGTGGGTACCGAGCCCCACGGATGTGGGTCGCGGCCCTATGGTGGGTACTGAGCCCCACGGATGTGGGTCGCGGCCCTATGGTGGGTACCGAGCCCCACGGATGTGGGTCGCGGCCCTATGGTGGGTACCGAGCCCCACGGATGTGGGTCGCAGCCCTATGGTGGGTACCGAGCCCCATGGTGGGTACTGAGCCCCACGGATGTGGGTCGCAGCCCTATGGTGGGTACCGAGCCCCACGGATGTGGGTCGCGGCCCTATGGTGGGTACTGAGCCCCACGGATGTGGGTCGCTGCCCTATGGTGGGTACCGAGCCCCACGGATGTGGGTCGCGGCCCTATGGTGGGTACTGAGCCCCACGGATGTGGGTCGCAGCCCTATGGTGGGTACTGAGCCCCACGGATGTGGGTCGCGGCCCTATGGTGGGTACCGAGCCCCACGGATGTGGGTCGCAGCACTATGGTGGGTACTGAGCCCCACGGATGTGGGTCACACTATGGTGGGTACCGAGCCCCACGGATGTGGGTCGCGGCCCTATGGTGGGTACTGAGCCCCACGGATGTGGGTCGCAGCCCTATGGTGGGTACTGAGCCCCACGGATGTGGGTCGCGGCCCTATGGTGGGTACTGAGCCCCACGGATGTGGGTCACAGCCCTATGGTGGGTACCGAGCCCCACGGATGTGGGTCGCGGCCCTATGGTGGGTACTGAGCCCCACGGATGTGGGTCGCGGCCCTATGGTGGGTACTGAGCCCCACGGATGTGGGTCGCAGCCCTATGGTGGGTACTGAGCCCCACGGATGTGGGTCGCGGCCCTATGGTGGGTACCGAGCCCCACGGATGTGGGTCGCGGCCCTATGGTGGGTACTGAGCCCCACGGATGTGGGTCGCGGCCCTATGGTGGGTACCGAGCCCCACGGATGTGGGTCGCAGCACTATGGTGGGTACTGAGCCCCACGGATGTGGGTCGCAGCACTATGGTGGGTACTGAGCCCCACGGATGTGGGTCGCAGCCCTATGGTGGGTACTCAGCCCCACGGATGTGGGTCGCGGCCCTATGGTGGGTACCGAGCCCCACGGCGGTGGGTCACAGCCCTATGGTGGGTACTGAGCCCCATGGTGGGTACCGAGCATCATGGTGGGTCACAGCCCTATGGTGGGTACTCAGCCCCACAGATGTGGGTCGCAGCACTATGGTGGGTACCGAGCCCCACGGCTGTGGGTCGCAGCCCTATGGTGGGTACCAAGCCCCACGGCGGGTACCGAGCATCATGGTGGGTCCCAGCCCCATGGTGGGTACTGAGCCCCATGGATGTGGGTCACAGCCCTATGGTGGGTACTGAGCCCCATGGTGGGTACCGAGCCCCACGGATGTGGGTCGCGGCCCTATGGTGGGTACTCAGCCCCACGGATGTGGGTCACGGCCCTATGGTGGGTACCGAGCCCCACGGATGTGGGTCACAGCCCTATGGTGGGTACTCAGCCCCACGGTGGGTACCGAGCATCATGGTGGGTCACAGCCCTATGGTGGGTACTGAGCCCCACGGATGTGGGTCGCAGCCCTATGGTGGGTACTGAGCCCCATGGTGGGTACCGAGCCCCACGGATGTGGGTCGCGGCCCTATGGTGGGTACCGAGCCCCACGGATGTGGGTCGCGGCCCTATGGTGGGTACTCAGCCCCACGGTGGGTACCGAGCATCATGGTGGGTCACAGCCCTATGGTGGGTACCGAGCCCCACAGCGGGTACCGAGCATCATGGTGGGTCCCAGCCCCATGGTGGGTACTGAGCCCCACGGATGTGGGTCGCAGCCCTATGGTGGGTACCAAGCCCCACAGCGGGTACCGAGCATCATGGTGGGTCCCAGCCCCATGGTGGGTACTGAGCCCCACGGATGTGGGTCACAGCCCTATGGTGGGTACTGAGCCCCATGGTGGGTACCGAGCCCCACGGATGTGGGTCGCGGCCCTATGGTGGGTACCGAGCCCCACGGATGTGGGTCGCGGCCCTATGGTGGGTACCGAGCCCCACGGATGTGGGTCGCGGCCCTATGGTGAGTACCGAGCCCCACGGATGTGGGTCACAGCCCTATGGTGGGTACTGAGCCCCATGGTGGGTACCGAGCATCATGGTGGGTCACAGCCCTATGGTGGGTACTCAGCCCCACAGATGTGGGTCGCAGCACTATGGTGGGTACCGAGCCCCACGGCTGTGGGTCGCAGCCCTATGGTGGGTACCAAGCCCCACGGCGGGTACCGAGCATCATGGTGGGTCCCAGCCCCATGGTGGGTACTGAGCCCCATGGATGTGGGTCACAGCCCTATGGTGGGTACTGAGCCCCATGGT
The DNA here is from genome assembly GCF_028554395.1 of Pezoporus wallicus. Taxonomy (NCBI): domain Eukaryota; kingdom Metazoa; phylum Chordata; class Aves; order Psittaciformes; family Psittacidae; genus Pezoporus; species Pezoporus wallicus. The sequence continues at coordinate 11,930 of NW_026635814.1, forward strand.
GGGTACCGAGCCCCACGGATGTGGGTCGCGGCCCTATGGTGGGTACTCAGCCCCACGGATGTGGGTCACGGCCCTATGGTGGGTACCGAGCCCCACGGATGTGGGTCACAGCCCTATGGTGGGTACTCAGCCCCACGGTGGGTACCGAGCATCATGGTGGGTCACAGCCCTATGGTGGGTACTGAGCCCCACGGATGTGGGTCGCAGCCCTATGGTGGGTACTGAGCCCCACGGATGTGGGTCGCAGCCCTATGGTGGGTACCGAGCCCCATGGTGGGTACCGAGCATCATGGTGGGTCGCAGCCCTATGGTGGGTACTGAGCCCCATGGTGGGTACCGAGCATCATGGTGGGTCACAGCCCCATGGTGGGTACCGAGCCCCACGGATGTGGGTCGCAGCCCTATGGTGGGTACCGAGCCCCACGGATGTGGGTCGCAGCCCTATGGTGGGTACTCAGCCCCATGGATGTGGGTCGCAGCCCTATGGTGGGTACCGAGCCCCACGGATGTGGGTCACAGCCCTATGGTGGGTACTGAGCCCCATGGTGGGTACCGAGCATCATGGTGGGTACTGAGCCCCATGGTGGGTACCGAGCCCCACGGATGTGGGTCGCAGCCCTATGGTGGGTACCGAGCCCCACGGATGTGGGTTGCAGCCCTATGGTGGGTACTGAGCCCCATGGTGGGTACCGAGCATCATGGTAGGTCACAGCCCTATGGTGGGTACTCAGCCCCACGGCTGTGGGTCGCAGCCCTATGGTGGGTATCGAGCCCCACGGCTGTGGGTCACAGCCCTATGGTGGGTACTGAGCCCCACAGCTGTGGGTCGCAGCCCTATGGTGGGTACCAAGCCCCACGGCGGGTACCGAGCATCATGGTGGGTCCCAGCCCCATGGTGGGTACTGAGCCCCACGGCTGTGGGTCACAGCCCTATGGTGGGTATCGAGCCCCGTGGTGGGTACCGAGCCCCACGGCTGTGGGTCGCAGCCCTATGGTGGGTACTGAGCCCCATGGTGGGTACCAAGCATCATGGTGGGTCACAGCCCTATGGTGGGTACTCAGCCCCACGGCTGTGGGTCACAGCCCTATGGTGGGTATCGAGCCCCACGGCTGTGGGTCACAGCCCCATGGTGGGTACTGAGCCCCACAGCTGTGGGTCACAGCCCTATGGTGGGTAATGAGCCCCATGGTGGGTCCCAACCCCATGGCGGGCCCCAACCCCATGGTGGGTACCGAGCCCCATGGTGGGTACTGAGCCCCATGGTGGGTACCAAGCCCCATGGTGGATCCCAAGCCCCATGGTGGGTACCGAGCCCCATGGTGGGTCCCAAGCCCCACAGTGGGTCCCAAGCCCCACAGCAGTGGGTCCCAACCCCATGGCGGGTCCCAAGCCCCACGGTGGATCCCAGCCCCATGGTGGGTACTGAGCCCCATGGTGGGTCCCAAACCCCATAGTGGGTCCCAAGCCCCACAGCAGTGGGTCCCAACCCCATGGCGGGCCCCAACCCCATGGTGGGTACTGAGCTCCATGGTGGGTACTGAGCCCCATGGTGGGTCCTGAGCCCCATGGCGGGTACCGATCCCCATGGTGGGTCCCAAGCCCCATAGTGGGTACTGAGCCCCATGGTGGGTCCCAACCCCATGGTGGGTCCCAAGCCCCACAGCAGTGGGTCCCAACCCCATGGCGGGTCCCAAGCCCCATGGTGGGTCCCAACCCCATGGTGGGTCCCAAGCCCCACAGTGGGTCCCAAGCCCCACAGCAGTGGGTCCCAACCCCATGGCGGGTCCCAAGCCCCACGGTGGATCCCAGCCCCATGGCGGGTACCAAGCCCCACCGCGGTGGGTCCCAACCCCATGGCGGGTCCCAAGCCCCACGGTGGATCCCAGCCCCATGGCGGGTCCCAAGCCCCACGGTGGGTCCCAAGCCCCATGGTGGCTCCCAAACCCCACAGCGGCCGCTCCCAAACCCCACAGCGTCTCCCAAGCCCCACGGCCGCCCCTCACCCGTGTCCTTGTCGGCCCCGAAGAGCACGGAGGGCGGGTTGGGGTGCACCAGGAGCTGCAGGTAGTTGAGGGCGAACTTCTCCACGTACTCTCGGAGCTGATCCTTCTCGTACATGCGCTTGATGAAGAGCAGCGCCTGCTGCCGCACCTATGGGGCACAGCGTCAGCACCGTGGGGGGGGGCTATGGGGCGCTATGGGGCGCTATGGGGCGCTATGGGGCGCTATGGGGCACGGGACCTTGTCCTTCTCGTGGGAGCTCAGGTCCAGCAGCACGTGCAGGTACTGGAACTGCCGTGACGGACGCTTGAAGATGAGGTCCCGCAGCGTGGACATGCCCAGGTAGGTGCGGCTCTGCAGGGAGCGGCCAGCACGGAGGGCTTGGGGTCCATGGCCCCATAGCACACACCCCACATCCCATATCCCATATCCCATATCCCATATCCCATACCCCACACCCCACACCCCACATCCCATATCCCACATCCCATACCCCATATCCCATACCCCACACCCCATATCCCATACCCCATATTCCATACCCCACATCCCACACCCCACATCCCACATCCCATACCCCACATCCCATATCGCATACCCCACATCCCATATCCCATATCCCACTTCCCATACTCCATATCGCATACCCCATATCGCATACCCCATATCCCACACCCCACATCCCATATCCCATACCCCACACCCCACATCCCACATCCCATATCCCACATCCCATACTCCATACCCCATATCTCATACCCCACATCCCATATCCCACACCCCACATCCCATACCCTATATCCCATACCCCACACCCCATATCCCACATCCCATACCCTAAACCCCACCCCATATCCCATACCCCACACCCCATATCCCATACCCCATATCCCATACCCCACACCCCACACCCCATATCCCATACCCCACACCCCATATCCCACACCCCACACCCCACACCCCATATCCCATACCCCATATCCCATACCCCACACCCCATATCCCATACCCCACACCCCATCCCATATCCCACCTCATCCTCGCAGTACTTGCGGATCACTTCCAGCGCGCTCTCGGTGATGAGCGGCGCCTCCAGCACTACTTTGGTGAAGATCCTGCAGGGAAGCAGCCAGCCTTGGGGTCCCCATCCCATCCTTGGGGTCCCCATCCCATCCTTGGGGTCCCCATCCCATCCTTGGGGTCCTCATCCCATCCTTGGGGTCCTCATCCCATCCTTGGGGTCCCCATCCCATCCTTGGGGTCCCCATCCCATCCTTGGGGTCCCCATCCCATCCTTGGGGTCCTCATCCCATCCTTGGGGTCCCCATCCCATCCTTGGGGTCCTCATCCCATCCTTGGGGTCCCCATCCCATCCTTGGGGTCCCCATCCCATCCTTGGGGTCCTCATCCCATCCTTGGGGTCCCCATCCCATCCTTGGGGTCCCCATCCTATCCCTGGGGTCCCCATCCCATCCTTGGGGTCCCCATCCCATTCCCAGTGTCCCCATCCCATCCCTGGGGTCCCCATCCCATCCCTGGGGTCCCCATCCCATCCCTGGGGTCCCCATCCCATTCCCAGCGTCCCCATCCCATCCCTGGGGTCCCCATCCCATTCCCAGGGTCCCCATCCCATTCCCCTGTCTCCATCCCTGGAGTCCCCCTCCCATCCCCATCCCATCCCTGGGGTCCCCATCCCATTCCCAGTGTCTCCATCCCATTCCCAGTGTCCCCATCCCATCCCTGGGGTCCCCATCCTCTTCCCAATGTCCCCACCCCTGGGGTCCCCATCCCATCCCTGGGGTCCCCATCCCATTCCCAGTGTCCCCATCCCATCCCTGGGGTCTCCATCCCATCCCTGGGGTCCCCATCCCATTCCCAGTGTCCCCATCCCATCCCTGGGGTCTCCATCCCATCCCTGGGGTCCCCATCCCATTCCCAGTGTCCCCATCCCACCCCTGGGGTCCCCATCCCATCCCTGGGGTCCCCATCCCATTCCCAGTGTCCCCATCCCATCCCTGGGGTCCCCATCCCATCCCTGGGGTCCCCATCCCATTTCCCATTCCCAGTGTCCCCATCCCATCCCTGGGGTCCCCATCCCATTCCCAGTGTCCCCATCCCATCCCTGGGGTCCCCATCCCATTCCCAGTGTCCCCCTCCCATTCCCCTCTCCCCATCCCTGGTGTCCCCCTCCCATTCCCAATGTCCCCCTCCCATCCCCATCTCTCCATCCCTGGTGTCCCCCTCCCATTGCCCTGTCCCCATCCCTGGTGTCCCCCTCCCATCCCCATCCCATTCCCAGTGTCCCCATCCTTGGGGTCCCCCTCCCATTCCCCCTGTCCCCCCCCCCCAATCCGCACCCATCCTTCTGGTCGGGTTTCTCCTGCAGCCCGGCCAGCAGCCCGATGAGGCACTGGTCGTAGCGCTCCAGGTTTCCCTCCGGGAAGCGGCTCAGGTGGGAATTGTACTCCTGGAAGAGCCAGGCGAAGGCCAGGTCCAGGCGGGAGCGGACGTCCTCCAGGATGAAGGCCAGGACCTCGCTCTTGAGGGGCACCTCCAAGTGCGTCACCAGCGACGCCAAGATCTTCACCCGGGCCTGGCCAAGGGGACATCAGTGTCACCGGTACCCAGAGCGTCACCGGTACCCGGAGCGTCACCGGTACCCACAGCATCACCGGTACCCAGAGCGTCACCGGTACCCACAGCATCATCAGTACCCAGAGCATCACCGGTACCCACAGCATCACTGGTACCCGCAGCATCACCGGTACCCAGAGCATCACCGGTACCCACAGCATCACCGGTACCCAGAGCATCACTGGTACCCAGAGCATCATCGGTACCCACAGCATCACTGGTACCCACAGCATCACCGGTACCTGCAGCATCACCGGTACTCAGAGCACCACTGGTACCCAGAGCATCACCGGCATCCAGAGCGTCACCGGTACCCGGAGCATCACTGGTACCCGGAGCATCACTGGTACCCGGAGCATCACCGGCACCCAGAGCGTCACCGGTACCCACAGTGTCACCGGTACCCAGAGCATCACCGGTACCCACAGCATCACTGGTACCCACAGTGTCACCGGTACCCAGAGCATCACCGGTACGCAGAGCATCACCGGTACCCAGAGCATCACCGGTACCCAGAGCATCACCGGTACCCAGAGCATCACCGGTTACCCGGAGCATCACCGGTACCCGGAGCATCACTGGTACACAGATCACCACTGGTAGCCAGAGCACCACCGGTAGCCAGAGCATCACCGGTACCCACAGCATCACCGGTACCCGCAGCATCACCGGTACCCGCAGCATCACCGGTACCCGCAGCATCACCGGTACCCACAGCATCACCGGTACCCACAGCATCACCGGTACCCGCAGCATCACCGGTAACCACAGCATCACCGGTACCCGCAGCATCACCGGTACCCGCAGCATCACCGGTACCCGCAGCATCACTGGTACCCGCAGCATCACTGGTACCCACAGTGTCACTGGTACCCGCAGCATCACCGGTACCCAGAGCATCACCGGTACCCGCAGCATCACCGGTACCCACAGCATCACTGGTACCCAGAGCATCACTGGTACCCACAGTGTCACTGGTACCCAGAGCATCACCAGTACCCACAGTGTCACCAGCACCCACAACCTCCAGGCACAGGGTCTGGGTGCCACATGGTGGGTGACACATGGAAGGGTGACAAAGACTGTGCGCAACAGATGGAAGGGTGACACGGCTCTGGGTGACATGTGGAGGGTGCCAAGAGATTTGGTGACAAGAGGGTCTGGGTGACACCCGGAAAGGTGACACCAGACGCTGTGGGTGCCACACTGGGTGCCACACTGGGTGCCACACTGGGTGCCCCATTAGGTGCCACACTGGGTGCCACACCGGGTGCCCCATTGGGTGCCCCATTGGGTACCACACTGGGTGCCACATTAGGTGCCACGCTGGGTGCCACAATGGGTGCCACATTGGGTGCCACACTGGGTGCCACATTAGGTGCCACGCTGGGTGCCACACTGGGTGCCACACTGGGTGCCACATTAGGTGCCACATTGGGTGCCACACCGGGTGCCACATTGGGTGCCACATTGGGTGCCACACTGGGTGCCACACCGGGTGCCACGCTGGGTGCCACACTGGGTGCCACATTGGGTGCCACATTGGGTACCACGCCAGGTGCCACACTGGGTACTACACTGGGTGCCACATTGGGTGCCACACCGGGTGCCACACCGGATGCCACACTGGGTGCCACATTGGGTACCACATTGGGTGCCACACTGGGTGCCGCACTGGGTGCCACATTGGGTGTCACACTGGGTGCCACACTGGGTGCCCCATTAGGTGCCACACTGGGTGCCACACCGGGTGCCCCATTGGGTGCCGCACTGGGTGCCACACTGGGTACCCCATTGGGTGCCACACCGGGTGCCCCATTGGGTGTCACACTGGGTGCCACACTGGGTGCCCCATTGGGTGCCACATTGGGTGCCACACCGGGTGCCCCATTGGGTGCCCCACCGGGTGCCACACTGGGTGCCACACTGGGTGCCACACCGGGTGCCACACTGGGTGCCACATTGGGTGCCACACCGGGTGCCCCATTGGGTGTCACACTGGGTGCCACACTGGGTGCCCCATTGGGTGCCACATTGGGTGCCACACCGGGTGCCCCATTGGGTGCCCCACCGGGTGCCACACCGGGTGCCACACCGGGTGCCACACTGGGTGCCACATTGGGTGCCACACTGGGTGCCACACTGGTTGCCACACCGGGTGCCACACTGGGTGCCCCATTAGGTGCCCCACCGGGTGCCACACCGGGTGCCAGGGTACCTGCGCAGCCCCGCTGCAGGCCACGGCGCGCTCTGCCCTCAGGATGCGCTTGACGGCGCCGAGCTTCAGCTTCTCCACCTGGGTCTCCGTGAGGGGCTTGAGGACGTCAGGCAGGCGGAAAACCTTCTTCCTGCCCCCAGCACCCACCAGCCTAAGGGTGGGGGAAACAGAGAGCCAGGGGTGAGGCCCGGCCCCAGCAGCACCCATGGGTGCTCCCGGCGCGGCGCTCACCGCGGCTGCGGCGCGGGGATGATGGGCTCCGGGCGCCGCTTGGTCTGGGGGGCTTCCTCCTCCAGGAGGGTGGTGGCCGAGCCCTGGGCCCCCAGCACGGAGATGGCCTGGCCCTGGGCTAGGGCTGAGAGGCGCCGCTTGATGACCACGCTCTCGGGCTTGGAGGCCTTCTCCTCCTTGGGTTCCTCCTTCAGGTGCTTCGTCTGCTCCACGCCTGGAGAAGGGACGGGGACAGCAAAGGGAGCCTGAGATCCGTGGGGATGAGCAGGGGGGAGCTGAGTGGTCACAGTGTCATGGGGATGGGGGGGAAGGAGGAGGAGATGCTGCCAAAGGGGGTTTCAAGGCAAGAGAGAGCAATCAGGAACAAGAAAATGGGGACCAAAAGGAAGGCATCTCCATGCTTCCGATCATATCCAGCGCCATGCCCCACACAGACCACGCGATGGGGGTGTCCTGGGATGGGAATCAGGTGGAGGGGATCGAAGGAAGGGTCTCCCTCATCCCTGAGGCTCCAACTCAAACCTTACCCCATGGGAATGGTCCCAACCCAACCCTTAACCCATGGGAATGGTCCCAACCCAACCCTTACCCCATGGGAATGATCCCAACTCAACCCTTAACCCCCAGGAATGGTCCCAACTCAACCCTTAACCCATGGGAATGGTCCCAACCCAACCCTTACCTCATGGGAATGGTCCCAACCCAACCCTTAACCTATGGGAATGGTCCCAACCCAACCCTTA
>NW_026635815.1:0-1971 GCF_028554395.1 Pezoporus wallicus
AATGCTTTCCCTCCTGGCTCTTCGACTTTGGGAGCAGACGGCAACCCTAACCCTAACCCTAACCCTAACCCTAACCCTAACCCTAACCCTAACCCTAACCCTAACCCTAACCCTAACCCTAACCCTAACCCTAACCCTAACCCTAACCCTAACCCTAACCCTAACCCTAACCCTAACCCTAACCCTAACCTAACCCTAACCCTAACCCTAACCCTAACCCTAACCCTAACCCTAACCCTAACCCTAACCCTAACCCTAACCCTAACCCTAACCCTAACCCTAACCCTAACCCTAACCCTAACCCTAAGCTTTCACCAGCTTTCCCTCCTGGCTCTTCGATTGTGGGAGCAGACGGCAACTGTTCGTGCTCTACTCACTGTGCAGCTGGGCAGCCGAGAGCAAGCTCCGAAGAGGGTGCATTCAAATGGACCTTTAGGTATGAAAGCGAGGAGCGACAGCAATGATGGTGACACCGTTGCAAAGCTGACTGTGTGCTGAAGACAGCACATGCTTTCCCTCCTGGCTCTTCGGATCTGGGAGCAGAAGCCAGACGTTCGTGCACTAATCGTTCTGCCCCTGGGCAGCCGAGAACAAGCTTCGGAGAGGTTGCACTCAAATGGACTTTTAAGTATGAAAGCGAGGAGCGACAGCAATGATGGTGACACCGTTGCAAAGCTGACTGTGTGCTGAAGATGCCCAGCACATGCTTTCCCTCCTGGCTCTTCGGCTCTGGGAGCAGAGGCCAGACGTTCGTGCTCTAATCGCTGTGCTACTTGTCAGCTCAGAGCAAGCTCCGTAGAGGTTGCATTCGAGTGGACTTTTAGGTATGAAACCGAGGAGCGACAGCAATGATGGTGACACCGTTGCAAAGCTAACTGTGTGCTGAAGATGCCCAGCACATGCTTTCCCTCCTGGCTCTTCGACTGTGGGAGCAGACGGCAACCGTTCGTGCTCTACTCACTGTGCTGCTGGGCAGCCGAGAGCAAGCTCCGAAGAGGGTGCATTCAAATGGACCTTTAGGTATGAAAGCGAGGAGACAGCAATGATGGTGACACCGTTGCAAAGCTGACTGTGTGCTGAAGATGCCCAGCACATGCTGTGTTCCCTCCTGGCTCTTCGGTGGGAGCACACGGCAACAGTTCGTGATCTACTCACTGTGCTGCTGGGCAGCCGAGAGCAAGCTCCGAGGATGCATTCAAATGGACCTTTAGGTATGAAAGCGAGGAGCGACAGCAATGATGGTGACACCGTTGCAAAGCTGACTGTGTGCTGAAGATGCCCAGCACATGCTTTCCCTCCTGGCTCTTCGGCTCTGAGAGCAGAGGCCAGACGTTCGTGCTCTACTGACTGTGCTGCTGGGCAGCCAAGAGCAACGAGCAGAGAAGTTGGATTCAAATGAACTTCTCGGTATGAAAGTGAGGAGCGACAGCAATGATGGAGGCACTGTTGCAAAGCTGACTGTGTGCAGAAGATTCAGAGCACCAGCTTTCCCTCCTGGCTCTCGTTGCAAAGCTGACTGTGTGCAGAAGATTCAGAGCACTAGCTTTCCCTCCTGGCTCTTCGATTGTGGGAGCAGACGGCAACTGTTCGTGCTCTACTCACTGTGCTGCTGGGCAGCCGAGAGCAAGCTCCGAAGAGGGTGCATTCAAATGGACCTTTAGGTATGACACTGAGGAGCGACAGCAATGATGGTGACACCGTTGCAAAGCTGACTGTGTGCTGAAGATGCCCAGCACATGCTTTCCCTCCTGGCTCTTCGGCGCTGGGAGCAGAAGCCAGACGTTCGTGCACTAATCGCTGAGCTTCTGGGCAGCTGAGAAGCAGCTTTGGAGAGGTTGCATTCAAATGTACTTTTAGGTATGAAACCGAGGAGTGACAGCAATAATGGTGACAGCATTGCAAAGCTGACTGTGTGCTGAAGATGCCCCGCAAATGCTTTCCCTCCTGGCTCTTCGACTTTGGGAGCAGACG
>NW_026635816.1:0-1970 GCF_028554395.1 Pezoporus wallicus
CTAAAGGTCCATTTGAATGCACCCTCTTCAGAGCTTGCTCTCGGCTGCCCAGCAGCACAGTGAGTAGAGCACGAACGGTTGCCGTCTGCTCCCACAATCGAAGAGCCAGGAGGGAAAGCATGTGCTGGGCATCTTCAGCACACAGTCAGCTTTGCAACGGTGTCACCATCATTGCTGTCGCTCCTCGCTTTCATACCTAAAGGTCCATTTGAATGCACCCTCTTGAGAGCTTGCTCTCAGCTGCTTAGCAGCACAGCGATTGAGTTTAGGGTTAGGGTTAGGGTTAGGGATAGGGAGGGAAAGCATGTGTTAGGGTTAGCACACAGTCAGCTTTAGGGTTAGGGTTAGGGTTAGGGGTAGGGTTAGGGTTAGGGTTAGGGTTAGGGTTGGGTTAGGGTTAGGGTTAGGGTTAGGCTTGCCGTCTGCTCCCACAGTCGAAGAGCCAGGGAGGGAAGCGGTTGGGCATCTTCAGCACACAGTCAGCCTTGCAACGGTGTCACTGTTCACGTTGCCACTCCTCAGTTCATCACCTAAAAGTACATTTGAATGCAGCCTCTACGGAGCTTGCTCTCGGCTGACCAGCAGCACAGTGAGTAGAGCACGAACGGTTGCCGTCTGCTCCCACAGTCGAAGAGCCAGGAGGGAAAGCATGTGCTGGGCATCTTCAGCACACAGTTAGCTTTGCAACGGTGTCACCATCATTGCTGTCGCTCCTCGCTTTCATACTTAAAGGTCCATTTGAAAGCCCCTCTCTCGGAGCTCGTTGCTCGGCTGCCAGCAGCACAGCGATTAGAGCACGAACGTCTGGCCTCTGCTCCCAGAGCCGAAGAGCCAGGAGGGAAAGCATGTGCTGGGCATCTTCAGCACACAGTCAGCTTTGCAACGGTGTCACCATCATTGCTGTCGCTTCCCGCTTTCATACTTAAAAGTCCATTTGAGTGCAACCTCTCCGAAGCTTGTTCTCGGCTGCCCAGCAGCACAATGATTAGAGCACGAACAGTCTTGCCGTCTGCTCCCAGATCCGAAGAGCCGGGAGGGAAAGCATGTTCTGGGAATCTTCAGCACACAGTCAGCTTTGCAACGGTGTCACCATCATTGCTGTCGCTCCTCGCTTTCATACCTAAAGGTCCATTTGAATGCAACCTCTACGGAGCTTGCTCTTGGCTGCCCAGCAGCACAGTCAGTAGAGCACGAACGGTTGCCATCTGCTCCCACAGTCGAAGAGCCAGGAGGGAAAGCATGTGCTGGGCATCTTCAGCACACAGTAAGCTTTGCAACGGTGTCACCATCATTGCTGTCGCTCCTCGCTTTCATACCTAAAAGTCCACTCGAATGCACCCTCTACGGAGCTTGCTCTGAGCTGACAAGTAGCACAGCGATTAGAGCACGAACGTCTGGCCTCTGCTCCCAGAGCCGAAGAGCCAGGAGGGAAAGCATGTGCTGGGCATCTTCAGCACACAGTCAGCTTTGCAACGGTGTCACCATCATTGCTGTCGCTCCTCGGTTTCATACCTAAAAGTCCATTTGAATGCACCCTCTTCGGAGCTTGCTCTTGGCTGCCCAGCAGCACAGCGATTAGAGCACGAACGTCTTGCCTCTGCTCCCAGAGCCGAAGAGCCAGGAGGGAAAGCATGTGCTGGGCATCTTCAGCACACAGTCAGCTTTGCAACGGTGTCACCATCATTGCTGTCGCTCCTCGCTTTCATAATTAAAGGTCCATTTGAATGCACCCTCTTCGGAGCTTGCTCTTCTGCCCAGCAGCACAGAGAGTAGAGCACGAACGGTTGCCGTCTGCTCCCAGAGTCGAAGAGCCAGGAGGGAAAGCATGTGCTGGGCATCTTCAGCACACAGTCAGCTTTGCAACGGTGTCACCATCATTGCTGTCACTCCTCGCTTTCATACCTAAAGGTACATTTGAATGCACCCTCTCCAAAGCTGCTTCTCAGCTGCCCAGCTGCACAGCGATTAGT
>NW_026635817.1:0-1981 GCF_028554395.1 Pezoporus wallicus
AGTTACATCCTGGGAATGACGTGTGGCGTGGACAAGGGCCAGGATGGGGAAGAGCAACGTACAGGCACAGGTACAAGGCCACGGCCACGTCCGTCCCGCCCTGCTGCTGGAGCCTGCCCGTATTCCAAGTTATTGCCATAAAGCACAGTCAGACAAGAACCTTAGTCCAAACCCCACACTTGATAAACTCTAAGACAGCAAATCCTGGCTCTAAGTAAGTTACAACATTCTGAAACTGTGAGATGAAGAGGAACAATACTGAGAGCCAATAAATCCGCATTGTGATGAGTGACTATTAATCTGGTCAGATCTGTCCTTATCTCAACCCTTGTGCCCCACGTTAGGCGCCAAAAAGAACTGTTGTGATTTAAAACCAGTCAGGCAGCTCCTTCACTCACTCCCCTCCTTCTTACCTGCCCCCTACTCCCAGAGGGACGGAGAGGAGAATCGAAAAGAATGCAACTCCCACGGGTTGAGATAAGAACAGTTTAGTAACTCAGGTCTAACACACATCACTACTGCTACCACCAATAATAATAATGATAAAGGAAATAACAAGGGAAGAGAATACAACATCTCACCACCAGCTGACTGATAACTCACCCTGCCCCCCCAACCCGACCAAGCACCGACCGGTACCTAGTCCAACCTGGCAGTCCTCTAGCCCTTCTGGGTAGCTCCCTGTTACATCCTGGGCATGGCATGATGTGGCTTGGAATACTTCTTTGGTCAGTTTGGGTCAGGTGTCCTGGCTCAGATTCCTCCCGGATTCCCCTCCTCCCTCGTAGAGCATGAGGCTCAGAAAGTCCAAGCCTTAAGTCAAAACCACTGCGCTGCACCAGCTACTAAGAAGGAGAAAAATGACTGCTGCTGCTAAACCCAGCACACTCGCCAATGACCTTTCTAAGAGTTCCCTAAGACCCCTCTATGACCCCTCATGGAGTCCTCTATGACTCCTCTAAGCCTCAATGGTGCCTCTATGACTCCTCTATGATGCGCCTATGACACCTCTATGATTCCTCTATGACTCCACTATAACTCTAAGACACCTCTATGACTGTAAGACTCTTCTATGTCTAACTTCTCCATCACTCACTCCCCTACAATTCCTCTAACACTCCCCTGACTCTTAGATTATTCTACTATGACTCATCTATGACTCCTCTACGACTCCTCTATGACTCCTCTATGAATCTATGACCCTATGACTACTCTAAGACTCCTCTAAGACTTCACTATTACTCTCTATGACTCCTCTATGACTTTTCTATGACCCGTCTATGACTCCTCTATGACTCCTCTATAAGAACTCTATGACGTCTCTATGACACCTCTATGACTGCTCTATGAATCTATGACACTAGGACTCCTCTATTATTCCAATATGACTCTCCTATGACTATTCTTTGACCCCACTATGACTCGTGTATGACTCCTGTATGAGTCCTCGATGACTCCTCTATGAATCTATGACACTATGACTCCTCTAAGACACCTCTATGACTCCACTATGACTCCTCTATGACTCCTCTATGTCTCCTCTATGACAACTCTATTACTACACTACGACCCCTCTATGACCCCTCTAAGATGCTTCTATGAACCCCTACGACTCCACTATGACTCCATTATGACCCCTCTAAGACCTCTCTATGACTCCACTATGAATCCTCTATGAGCCCTCTATGACACTTCTATGACTCCACTATGACCCCTCTATGACCCATCTCTGACTTTTCTATGAATCCTCTATGACTCATCTATGACTCCTCTACGACTCTTCCATGTCTCCTCTATGACACCCCTACGAATCCTCTATGATTCCTCTACGACTCCTCTACAACTCCTCTGCAATTCTTCTATGACTTCTCTATGACACTATGACTCCTCTTTGATACCACTATGATTCCACTCTAAACTCCTTTATGACTTCTATATGAGTCCTTGATGACTCCTCTATGGCTCCTCTATCAATCTATGA
>NW_026635818.1:0-1968 GCF_028554395.1 Pezoporus wallicus
CTAAATATATAAGTCAGTACAAGATCTTGTTTCTTTTTCCTGATAATGATCCTTTTCCAAGGACATAAGAAATTGAAGAAAACATATTTCTTTGTTACACTTTAAAGACATTCTTCAGAAGTTCGTGTGGGTGTACACCTATACTGCCAAGTGAAATAGGACCCCTCACTGAATCTAAGTAGCTTGATTTGACTTCATTTACACTGCACAGTATTTTGCCCTGTGTCTTTTTTGGTTCGGACATATACTAACTTCTGCTAGCCTCAGATTCCATCAGAAATGGCTAGTGTCAGATAGTCTGAGGAGTCAGCTGTGGCCCTGTAGGCAGACTTTATCCAAAGTACTGCTGACAGTTTCTACTCTCACTAAAATCAAGATTCCTAGTAGACAGGAATCAAGGTCTCTTTTGTGTGTGCTTTATAAGACAAAGATACACAGTGATGACAAATGTGTTAATCCAGTGATGGAAATCTCTAAGAAGTATGGAGTTTTGGGGTTTTTTTTTTGGTTTTTGCACAGCATGCAAGAATAAGGAACTCATAAAGCTGCACTGGAAAGAATTTCACCACCCATCCCATCACCACGTTCCCACACATAGACACACAGAGAGAAACCTTCCCTCAAAATTCAGCCTGCCAATGTTATAGGGAGCATTTCAGAATTCTCCAGCAGAAGCAGCCCTCAGGGAACAGAGCTCTGGGTTAAAAGACTGAACTGCTTTCCTTAGCCCCTGTCAGACTTCCTTTGAACAGCTGGTGTCATCCAACCCATACTTTGCCTGCCTCATCCTCACAAGCAAATCAGATATGTGGTTATTTCCCTGCGTCTTTTGCTTGTAGTAAACCTATCTCAAACATGTGATCTTATCACAATACTGTGACATATATGTTACTACAAATTTACAATGGAGTTAAATTGATTCTTCATTTCCACCAGCACCTCCAATGGTTCCTGAAGTCATAAATAAACTTCTGTTTAAAACTGTAGTGGTTTTAGAAGGAACTGCTGCAATGAAAGATAAAAATTTCTGATCTTTGCCTTTGTTTTTTATTTACTCTTCCAGGATATTATGAGGAAACACTGAAGTGATGACAGGGAAAATATTTATCTCTCTTTTGTCTTCCTACATTGGAGGGGGGAGAAGGAGGCAGAGAGGAAGATAGAACGGTGAGGACTGGAGGGAGCTTTGTAAGGCAAAACTGTAAGGCAGACAAAGAGATGAGAGAATATTGTAAAAATTCATCAACTATGTTTGTCCAATAAATGTTTTTTATGTCAAGTAACACAATTGATGAACAGCTTAAAAAGCTGATTGAATACCAGAGTAACTGATTTGTCAAACACATTATTTGACTAAAGATGACAATTTATTGACTGATGGTTGGCTTTTGTTAATCAGATCTCAAAGTCCTCAGTCAAGAAAAACTCCCCTGAGGCCAAATCCTGAAATCTTTAATTTGTACCAGGGGTAGCTCTACACCAGAATACATGGCTATTCACTGCAGTCACGATGGTGTTATTCAACCAGTGGGCAATGCACAGGAGATGAATCTCTGCACTTGAGAGTCTGGTCTTTTGCCCTGAAGAATGTATTTAAATGGCCATTATAAACATGTCCATCAACCTCTCTCTCTATCCAGCTGCTGATGTTTGTACAAAATATAGCTGAAATATGCAGCAAACTGCATGAAAGCACCAATCCTGAGAAAGGTCACCATCATCAAACATTTGGGCTTAAAAATACAGGTTCCACCGGAACACAGGAACTGCTAAACCAGGAAAAGGATGCAGGAGATAAGTAGATTCACCCAGAACTAACAGTTGTAGCTATAGTTATCAGCAAAACAATTTCTCATTTTGTATATGCTTTTAATCAGCAGCATATTACATTTATCACTGAAATAGACCATGCTTTTAACGTTCTTGGTGCTACTACTGACCTTTCCAGAAAATCCCATATTAGGTCAA
>NW_026635819.1:0-2004 GCF_028554395.1 Pezoporus wallicus
CAGGAAAAGCATTTGAATGGAATCAGTCCAGAGCCTGCTCCCTGCTGGCAGCCACACAGCACAGAATGAACAGTGGCATCTGCTCACACGGCAGAAGGAGCAGCAGGGAAAGCTAGTGCTCTGCTTCTTCAGCACACAAGCAGCTTGCAACGGGGTCACCATCATTGCAGTCTCTCCTCGGTTTCATACCTAAAAGTCCATTTGAATCCAAATTCTCAGGTGGTGTCTCTCAGCTGCCCAGCAGCACAGTTAGTACAGCACGAACGTTTGGCCTCTGCTCCCACAGCAGAAGAGCCAGGATTGAAAGCTGGTGCTGGACCTGTTCAGCACACAATCACCTTTACATTGGTGCCTCCATCGTTGCTTTCACTGCTCACATTCATACAGGAAAAGCATTTGAATGGAATCAGTCCAGAGGCTGCTCTCTGCTGCGCAGCAACACAGTCAGCACAGAATGAACAGTGGCATCTGCTCACACGGCAGAAGGAGCAGCAGGGAAAGCTAGTGCTCTGCTTCTTCAGCACACAAGCAGCTTTGCAACGGGGTCACCATCATTGCAGTCTCTCCTCGGTTTCATACCTAAAAGTCCATTTGAATCCAAATTCTCAGGTGGTGTCTCTCAGCTGCCCAGCAGCACAGTGAGTACAGCACGAACGTTTGGCCTCTGCTCCCACAGCAGAAGAGCCAGGATTGAAAGCTGGTGCTGGACCTGTTCAGCACACAATCCCCTGTACATTGGTGCCTCCATCGTTGCTTTCACTGCTCACATTCATACAGGAAAAGCATTTGAATGGAATCAGTCCAGAGCCTGCTCTCTGCTGCGCAGCAACACAGTCAGCACAGAATGAACAGTGGCATCTGCTCACACGGCAGAAGGACCAGCAGGGAAAGCTAGTGCTCTGCTTCTTCAGCACACAAGCAGCTTTGCAACGGGGTCACCATCATTGCAGTCTCTCCTCGGTTTCATACCTAAAAGTCCATTTGAATCCAAATTCTCAGGTGGTGTCTCTCAGCTGCCCAGCAGCACAGTTAGTACAGCACGAACGTTTGGCCTCTGCTCCCACAGCAGAAGAGCCAGGATTGAAAGCTGGTGCTGGACCTGTTCAGCACACAATCCCCTTTTACATTGGTGCCTCCATCGTTGCTTTCACTGCTCACTTTCATACAGGAAAAGCATTTGAATGGAATCAGTCCAGAGCCTGCTCTCTGCTGCGCAGCAACACAGTCAGCACAGAATGAACAGTGGCATCTGCTCACACGGCAGAAGGAGCAGCAGGGAAAGCTAGTGCTCTGCTTCTTCAGCACACAAGCAGCTTTGCAAAGGGGTCACCATCAATGAAGTCTCTCCTCGGTTTCATACCTAAAAGTCCATTTGAATCCAAATTCTCAGGTGGTCTCTCTCAGCTGCCCAGCAGCACAGTGAGTACAGCACGAACGTTTGGCCTCTGTGCCCACAGCAGAAGAGCCAGGATTGAAAGCTGGTGCTGGACCTGTTCAGCACACAATCCCCTTTACATTGGTGCCTCCATCGTTGCTTTCACTGCTCACTTTCATACAGGAAAAGCATTTGAATGGAATCAGTCCAGAGCCTGCTCCCTGCTGGCAGCAACACCGCACAGAATGAACAGTGGCATCTGCTCACACAGCAGCTACTGCTGGGCCTCTTCAGCACACAAGCAGCTTTGCAACGGGGTCACCATCATTGCAGTCTCTCCTCGGTTTCATACCTAAAAGTCCATTTGAATCCAAATTCTCAGGTGGTGTCTCTCAGCTGCCCAGCAGCACAGTGAGTACAGCACGAACGTTTGGCCTCTGCTCCCACAGCAGAAGAGCCAGGATTGAAAGCTGGTGCTGGACCTGTTCAGCACACAATCCCTTTACATTGGTGCCTCCATCTTTGCTTTCACTGCTCACATTCATACAGGAAAAGCATTTGAATGGAATCAGTCCAGAGCCTGCTCCCTGCTGCGCAGCACACACAGCACAGAATGAACAGGGGCATCA
>NW_026635820.1:0-1976 GCF_028554395.1 Pezoporus wallicus
CCCAGCGCCCCTCACTCACCCGCATCGGACGAATCGGAGGAGACGGAGCCCCGGGGGCTCCCCCCGCCTCGCTTTTGGGGGGTCGCTCCCCCCCCCATCCGCTTGGGGGTGTCCCAATGGCTGCAGACACAGCGGAAAGGGGGGCTCAGCCCGGGGGGACCCCCCGTGCCCCCCTCCAACCAACGGAGATTATGGGGGGGTCCCCAAACCACCCCCCCCGCCCGGCACCCCCCGGGACCCCCTCACCTGCCCAGCCCCGCCAGGTTGTCCATGTCCAGCGCCAGCGTGGTCACCGGGGAGCTCACCGGGACCGGGACCGGGACCGGGGCCGGGGCAGCGCCCGCCCGCGCCCGCCCGCCCGGCTCCGCCATGCGGGACCGGCCCGGAACCAAGGAATTGACCCTGCCCCGGGGGGAGCCGCGGCCGGGCCCGAGCGCCGGTACCCGGGGAGGCTGGGGATGGGATGTGGGGGGGGGATGCCGGTACCGGGGGTGGGGGATGCCGGTACCGGGGCTCCTCCGGTGGCGGGGGGGGAGGGGGGGGGAAGCGGGCCCGGACCGCGCGCGCTGCCGCCGCCCCTATTTATATTCGAAAAATAACAGGGAGAGACGGGGCGGGAGCGGGGGCGGCCCCGGGACGTGGGGCAGGGCCTGGGGGTGGGGCCGGGGGGGCAGGGAGCAGATGGGGGGGGGCACAGAGGGAGGGGACATGGAAAGGGGGGGGACACATGGAGGGGGGCATGGCTGGGGGAGGCTTGGAGGGGGGCATGGCTTGGGGGGTGCTGAAGTGGTGCATGGGTGGGAGGGACATCGCTGGGATGATGTGGCTGGGGGGGCATGGAGAGGATGGGGGGGCACATAAGGAGGGGGTACAGGGACACATGGAGGGGGGCATGGCTGGGGGGGCATGGAGAGAATGGGGGGCAAAGAGGGAGGGGACATGGGGTGGGGGAGGGACACATGGAGGGGGGCATGGCTTGGGGGGCATGGAGAGGATGGGGAGGGGGGGAACATAGGGAGGGGACATGGAAGGGGGGACAGGGACACGTAGAGGGGGGAATGGCTGGGGGGGGCTTGGAGAGAATGGGGGGCAAAGAGGGAGGGGACATGGGGGGGAGAGGGACACATGGGGGGGGCATGGCTGGGGGGGCATGGAGAGGATGGGGTGGGGGGGCACAGAGGGAGGGGACATGGAAGGGGGGGACAGGGACACGTAGAGGGGGCCATGGCTGGGGGGGGCTTGGAGGGGTGCATGGGTGGGAGGGACATCGCTGGGATGATGTGGCTGGGGGGGCATGGAGAGGATGGGGGGGCACATAGGGAGCGGACATGAAGGGGGGTACAGGGACACATAGAGGGGGTCATGGCTGGGGGGCACAGGGGAGACACGACTTGGGGGAGCACATGGAAGTGTTCATGGCTGGGGGGAACACAGGGGGAGGCATGGCCATGGGGGCATTGGGGGTGCATGGCTTTGGGGGGCAGTGTTGAAGGTCCCAGGATGGGGGCCATGGCTGGGGGCACATGGAGGGGGCCATGGTTTGGGGGTGCACTTGGGGGGTTGCATGGTTGGGGTGCATGGTTGGAGGGTGCTCAGCTGGGGAGGGTGGGGGGACACAGATGGGGGCCTGTGCACAAGGGTGTGACCTGGGGGGGTCCCAGTGTTCAGACACAGCCCCCCCATCCCATCCCCATCCCCATCCCCATTTCCATTCCTATCCCATTCCCATCCCATCCCATTCCCATTCCCATCCCCATCCCCATTTCCATTCCTATCCCATTCCCATCCCCACCCCATCCCATTCCCATCCCATCCCGTCCCCATCCCCACCCCATCCCCCTCCCATCCCCATCCATCCATCCCCATCCCCATCCCCATCCCCACCCCATCCCCATCCCCATCCCCATCCCCATCCCCTCCCCATCCCAATCCCCATCCCCATCCCATCCCCATCCCCGCCCCATCCATCCCCATCC
>NW_026635821.1:0-2025 GCF_028554395.1 Pezoporus wallicus
AGATGCCACAGCCTGCTTGCTCCTGTGCTGGATGTGAGCCCCAGCTCTACAGCCCAGCCCACCTCCACATCCCTTCCTGTACAACAAGCTCATGCTCCAGAAAGGCTCACATCAACTCTGGGTTATTTTCACACAGGGGCACCTTGAGGTACCTTCCTGCCCGTGATTTGAATGCAGAAACAGCCCCTGTATTTTGGGGGCACGTTTTCCTCGTCTTTTTGTCTTCAGAGGGCTCCCCAGGGCGTGTGGGTGAGAGGAGCGCCTTCACGCTCCCCGCCTGCGCTCTGTGACGCTGGAAAGGGGAGGAATGCCGCCGGCTCGATGTCTCCAGGGCCCGCAGCGCAACTCGCAGCATCCACTCCACCGGATCAGTGTCCGAAGCCGCCGCCTTAGGGCCGGAACCCTCCTCGTCCTCAGGCCGCGGCCTCGCCTCGCGGCTGCAGCTCCCCGCCCAAGAGGGGAACCCGGAAGCCCAGCTCGTTGCCTGATGGCTGTCAGTGGGCCCAGGACAGACAATCACCTTTGAGGAGGCGGGGCAAGGGGGCTTTTGGCTCCTGACCATTCATGTGAGGGCTGCCTCTGCCTCTGCTCCTCATTTGCTTTTCCAGAAAGGCTAACAACAGCAAGAATCTAAGTCTTAGGGGATGGGATAACCATTTTAGCTGGCATTCCCTAAAGCAGAGCGAGTGCAGCGCAGCCGCTGCACATCACTGAAACAGCTGCCACCACATCGTCCTCATCAGAGGATAACACTCAGCAGCATCAGGGCAGAGGAAGTAATTCCTATTGTATTGTGTGTCTCTGTCTCCAACTCCCCAGGGGCTCGCTCACCACTGTGGTGGCCCCAGCGCTGCCCTGAGCCGCTGAGCTTAAACTTCCCCTGTTTCAGTTTAAACCCCTTACACCTTGTCCTATTGCTACAGTCCCTGATGCAGAGTCACATTTGGGGGGTTAGGGCAGGGGGGTGCAGGCTTTCTGTCCTTGCTTTGGGTGAAGACGTGATACGCAGGAGGTTTCAGCAGCTCTGTTTTAAACGTCGTGTTGGCTGCACCCCTGTGAGCCAGCTCCAGTCAAGTGCAAACGTGCAGTCCATGCGTCTGGGCTCTGCTCCCCTTGCCTCTCCTTTTGCAGCATGGAGGAAGGTTACTTGAATAAAGAACTGCAGTTCTGCCTTTCTTTTGACCAATAAAAGGAGAATTCGCTAATGACAGGATGTGGGAACATCAAAGATCCTCAAGACACAAATGTCAATGACCACCGTAGAGGACTGTGGCCTCCGTTCGGTGGATCGTGCAACCTTAAGATAGCTCTTTTGTACCTTCATTTTTCCAAGTTACTTCCAAGTCTCTTGTGGCACATGCGATGCAATCCTGCTGCAGGTGGTGGTGGGTGCCGTGCGTGTGCTCTTGTGTGCTGTTGGGCCGCAGGTCCCTCGCTGGGGATCCTGCCCTATCTCCCTGTCGTGGGATGCTGCACCCAATGCAGGTCTGTGGCTACTAGTCTTGCTCTCCGCTGCAGCCCTGGTCCTGTGAAGACCTGGACCTCATGAGCGGTGGGGATGGGCATCATGTGCATGCCTGGGCTGCAGCGTGCCCTTCTGTCTCTGCTCTCCTCATGGCCATTTATCAGGAAGCCTTTCCTGAGCATGAATGAAAACCTGGAGGCACCACAAAACTGCTATGAAATACCTTGTTTGAACTGACTCTGAACAGACTGTGAACCCCAAAACACAGACTGATAATCGTTTCTATTAGAAATAAGTGATTGGCTATTATCCGTTCGTACTATGTTGGACAAGTTCAACGAGAGCTACTGAACAGAGAGAGAAAGACTGATTTCACTCCAGTCCTGAATTCTACAGGACTAAACTACTTTCATCTCAGCTGGATGTCCTACACATTGAACTATGATTCGGAGGTGGATGCGTCTGTTCGCTCCGTTTAAAAACGTGCTGCTTGTTTTAATCCCATTTTGCAAAGCAGGATTTATTCTTTGGACAGCCCGTGTCATCTTAAATATACTTGT
>NW_026635822.1:0-2026 GCF_028554395.1 Pezoporus wallicus
GATCTCACAGATTCAGACCGTTGTAACTTACTTAGAGCCGGTATTTGCTGTGTTAGTGTTTATCAAGTGTGGGGCCTGGGCAGTTCTTGTCTCACTGTGCTTTATGCCAATGGCTTGTAATACGGGTGGGCTCCAGCAGCAGGGCGGGACGGACGTGGCCGTGGACTTGTACCTGGCCGTCCGGCTGCTCTTCACCGTCCTGGTCCTCACCCTACTCTCCATCTTCGTGAGGCTGCGGGGAGCCGAGGGGGAACGGCCCCGGGAGCCGGCGGCAGCCGAACCGGCCCGGGAGAGCGGCCCCGGGGACCAAGCGGCGGCGGGAGCGGGGCCGGAGGCCGCGAGGGGACGGCTGCCGGTGGGGGAGGTCGGGGCGGTCGAGGAGCGGAAGGAGGCGGCTGCCGAGCAGCGGGAGAAGGCGGTGCAAGAGCCGAGCCCCTCAGAGGAGCCGAGCCCTGCGGAGGAACCGAGCCCCGCGGCCGAGCCCAGCCCCGCGACGGCCGAGAGCATTCCCCGGCCGCCGCCCGCCGAGCCCCAGGAGGACGCAGGAGACCACGCAGCGTTTCCCAGCAAGGCAGAGGAGGAAGAGCTGGACTCAGGAAAAGAGAAGCCGGTGGTGGGAGAGCCGGCAAGCACAGCGGCTACACCCGCCCCAGTGACAAGCACAGCAGCATCGTTTGAGAGTTCTGAAGGTTTTGAATGGCCTTTGGGTACCCTTGGGACCTGCCTGCTGATCGTGATTGGGATCAGCATGTTGGCACACACACAGGCTGTGTTCTACCCACAACCATTTTGTCTGATCTCAAAAGTTAAGCAGAGTCAGGTTTGGGTCTTGTCTGGGGTTAGACAACGATATAGGGTGACCAAGAGGTTTTCCCCAAAGCTGGACAGTCATGAGTGGCAGGGTGTGTGGGACAGTATGGGCAAGTATCTAGTCCACTGGGCCTCTCCAGTACTTTGGAAGCGTCGGAGATGGAAGGCAGCTGTATGGAGTCCCCAGCAACAAGCTGCAGAAACTGCTTAAGGGGACAGTGAATTATTTTAAGCCTGGTGGGCCCATGGCACTTCAGGCCATCAGAGCAGAGATGCAACATAGAGATGGACTCATGATCGAGGGGTGGACTTAGCAATGGACACTATTGCCCCGATTATTCACGAGTGTGAACACTGCACACAGTCTCTCCTGCTCTGGAAGACTGTTACAAGAGATGGAGCCTGACATCATGGACCAGATGACAGCAGCTTTATAGGGACTGGTCCATGCACTAAGGTAAGAGTGCACTGAGATAAGAGTGATGGTATATTGAAAATGTGGGATCTGAGCATGACATGAATGGTATGGAATAAGGGGTGGATAATGTCCTGGGTTCAGCAGTAGCCGTCATTTTTCCCCTTCTTGGTAGCTGGTGCAGTGCAGTGTTTTGACTTTCGGCCTGGGAACAGAGCTGATAGCGATGTTTTGGTTTGGCCAAGGACTTTGTGAGCCTCATGCTCTGCCAGGGGGAGGGGAAGCCGGGAGGAAGCAGAGACAGGACACCTGACCCAAACTGACCAAAGAGGTATTCCATACCACAGCACGTCATGCCCAGTATGTAACTGGGAGTTAGCCAGAAGGGCTGGGAGACTGCGGGGTTGGAGGAGGTATGGGTCGGTGCTTGGTTGGGGCTGGGGGGGGGGGCGAGTTATCGGTCAGCTGGTGCTGAGGTGTTGTATTCTCTTCCCTTGTTATTTCCTTTATCATTGTTATTACTGGTGGTAGCAGTAGTGATCTGTGTTATACCTTAGTTACTAAACTGTTCTTATCTCAACCCGTGGGAGTTGCATTCTTTTCAATTCTCCTCTCCGACCCTCCAGGAGTAGGGGAAGGAAAGAAGGGGGGGGGGGGGGGGAGTGAATGAGTTACCTGACTGGGTTTAAACCACGACATGCTCTCACCCATAGAGTTTATGAGCCTGTTCTAAAAGAAATCAGGGATACCAGCTCCCCATTTAACACATTCCTGGGTACACTGAGAAGATGGGCCTCCATC
>NW_026635823.1:0-1977 GCF_028554395.1 Pezoporus wallicus
AGATACCCCCCATCACATAGATTCCCCCCCCTTCTGCCCCATAGAATCCCCCCTTTCTGCCCCACAGATCCCCCCCTTTCTGCCCCATTCTCCCCCTCTTCTACCCCACAGATCCCCCCCTTTCTGCCCCACAGATCCCCCCCTTTCTGCCCCATAGATACCCCCCATCACATAGATTCCCCCCCCTTTCTGCCCCATAGAATCCCCCCTTTCTGCCCCATAGAATCCCCCCCATTCTGCCCCATAGATCCCGCCCCTCACATGGTCTGTGGGGAGAAGAGCCCCGAGAGCGTGAGGCACTGGGACGCCAGCGTCTGCGAGGCCAGGTTCAGCGCCGGGCTCAGGGCTATGGGGAACATGGGGGGAGATGTGGGGCTGCCCCATAGATGGAGCCATAGGGAGCCCCACAAGCCCCAGCCCTATAGGAACAAAGCACAGCCACCCAAAGCGCCCCATAGAGGCCCCATGGGGCTCCATAGAGACGGCAGAGAACCACATAGACACCACACAGAGCCCCATAGACACCCCCAGACCCCCATAGACACCCCATAGCCCCCCATAGACCCCCATATCCATCCCATAGCCACCCCACAGCCCCCCATTGACACTCCATAGCCACCCCATAGATCCCCCAAACCCACCCCATAGCCCCGATAGCCACCCCATAGTCCCCCATAGAAACCCCATAGCCACCCCATAGCGCCCCACAGACACCCCATAGCCCCCCATAACCACCCATAGCCACCCCATAGCGCCCCACAACCACCCCATAGCCACCCCATAGCGCCCCATAGACCCCCATAGCGCCCCATAACCACCCATAGCCACCCCATAACCACCCCATAGCCACCCCATAGCGCCCCATAACCACCCCATAGCGCCCCATAACCACCCCATAGCCCCATATAGAAACCCCATAGCCCCCCATAGCGCCCCACAGACCCCCATAACCACCCATAGCCACCCCATAGCGCCCCACAACCACCCCATAGCCACCCCATAGACCCCCATAGCGCCCCATAACCACCCATAGCCACCCCATAACCACCCCATAGCCACCCCATAGCGCCCCATAACCACCCCATAGCGCCCCATAACCACCCCATAGCCCCCCATAGAAACCCCATAGCCCCCCATAGCGCCCCATAGACCCCCATAACCACCTATAGCCACCCCATAGCGCCCCACAACCACCCCATAGCCACCCATAGCGCCCCATAACCACCCCATAGCCACCCATAGCGCCCCATAACCACCCCATAGCCACCCATAGCGCCCCATAACCACCCCATAGCCACCCATAGCGCCCCACAACCGCCCCATAGCCACCCATAGCCCCCCATAGCCGCCCCATAGCCCCCTTACCAGTGAGCGCCGCGGGGTTGAGCGCCCCCAAGGGCAGGGCCCCATTGAGCTGCAGAGCGGCCTGGGCCGTGCTGGGCAGCTGCAGCCCGGAGCCTGGGGGGGAACAGAGACGCTATGGGGCAGGAGCCCCATAACCAACCCCCCCCCCCCCCGCCCCATAGATCCCTGTGCCCCATAGCCCCATAACGACCGCTCTCTGCCCCATAGATCCCTGTGCCCCATAGCCCCATAACCAACCCCCCCGCCCCATAGATCCCTGTGCCCCATAGCCCCATAACCAACAACCTCCCCCGCCCCTTAGAACCCTGTGCCCCATAACCAAACCCCCCTGCCCCATAGATCCCTGTACCCCACAACCCCCCCTGCCCCATAGATCCCTGTGCCCTAGAACCAACCCCTCCTGCCCCATAGATCCCAGTGCCCCAGAACCACACCCTCGGCCCCATAGATCCCTGTGCCCCATAACCAACCTCCCCTGCCCCATAGATCCCTGTGCTCCATAGCCCCATAACCCCCCCTGCCCCATAGATCCCTGTGCCCCATAGCCCCATAACCCCCCTCTGCCCCATAGAACCCTGTGCTCCATAGCCCCATAACGACCGCCCCCTGCCC